>NC_081554.1:158750955-158815955 GCF_963082655.1 Stomoxys calcitrans | reverse complement strand
TTGTTGGATATCATAACAAAACACGTCGTGCAAAATTTCATTTCAATCGGATAAGAATTGCGCCCTCTAGAGGCTCAAGAAGTCAAGACCCAAGATCGGTTTATATGGCAGCTATATCAGGTTGTGGACCGATTTGAATCATACTTGGCACAGCTGTTGGATATAATAACAAAACACGTCGTGCAAAATTTCATTCCAATCGGATAAGAATTGCGCACTCTAGAGGCTCAAGAAGTCAAGACCCAAGATCGGTTTATATGGCAGCTATATCAAAACATGGACCGATATGGCCCATTTACAATACCAACCGACCTACACTAATAAGAAGTATTTGTGCAAAATTTCAAGCGACTAGATTTACTCCTTCTGAAGTTAGCGTGCTTTCGACAGACGGACGGACGGACGGACGGACGGACGGACGGACGGACGGACGGACGGACAGACGGACGGACATGGCTAGATCGACATAAAATGTCACGACGATCAAGAATATATATACTTTATGGGGTCTCAGACGAATATTTCGAGTAGTTACAAACAGAATGACGAAATTAGTATACCCCCCATCTTATGGTGGAGGGTATAAAAAAAGAAGCGAAACCTAGAAACCTCTAAACCTAAACACAAACCATAGTACAAAATATTTTTTCGAATAAATCTTTAAAACAATTCAGAACAAAAACCTCAAATAAAGTGCCGCAAATCAAGCATTTCCAATCTAATAACAACTACAACAACAATACAACAGAGGAAAAGAAAAGCAAGCTCTCAGCCGAAGAAGCAGGAAAAACATTAGAAGCTTTCCTAAAAACGCTGTAAGGCAAAGAACAACTGCTTTAGGACAAAGGCAGCTTCAAATAAGTAAAACCCAAATTGAAGCAGAACAACAAGCCAAGAAAGAAATCAAATAAAAACACCACACATTTACCAAAAAAAAAAAAAAAGAAAAAGGCGAACAAAAAAATACAAACGAAGACGAACAAAAAGTATAAATAATTCAATCAGTAACAATTTATGCGCGAAATGAAAAACGACTTCCTAAGCGATAACGATAACCCAGAAAGCGAAGAAAAACTCAAACCAACATCAGCAGCAGCCAGAGTAGAAAAAAAGTCAAAACACAAAAAATCCTAGGAATTTTCCAAACTTAGGCATTTACGGAAAAAGGCTACAATACATGTGAAAAAATTCAGATTTTTCAAAAGTCGAAACAGAAAATGTTTTTCAAGAAAAAACGCATCGAAAGAAGACTATAACAAGTAGAAAGACGTTAAGTTCGGCCGGCCCGAACTTTGGATACCCACCATCTCGGGTATATATGTAAACCACATTTCATCAAAATCCTGTGAAAATTGTATACCTTATGTCTCATAGCAGTTATATCGAAATATGTTCCTACTGGACCGATTTGAGCCAAGTTGCAGAAAAATTTCGCAAAGCCTAACACAACTCACTGTCCCAAATTTTGGCGAAATCGGACAATACATGCGACTTTTAAGGGCGCAAAACCTTAAATCGAGAGATCGGGCTGTATGACAGCTATATTTAAATCTGGACCGATCTGGGCCAAATTGAAGAAGAATTTCGAAGGGCCTAACACAACTCACAGTCCCAAATTTCGGCGACATCGGAATTTAAATACGCCATTTAAGGGCTCAAAACCTTAAATCGAGAAATCGGTCTCTATGGCAGCCATATCTAAATCTGGACCGATCTAGGCAAAATACAGGAAGGATATCGAAGGGCCTAATACAACTCACTGTCTCAAATTTTGGGAAAATCGGACAATAAATGTGGCTTTTATGGGCCTAAGACCCTAAATTGGCGGATTGGTCTATATAGCAGCTATATCCAAATCTGGACCGATCTAGGCTTAATGTAAAAAAGATGTCGGTGTTTTTAACACGACTAACTATCCCAAATTTCAGCAAAATCGAACAATAAATGTGGCTTTTATGGGCCTTAGACCCTAAATCGGCGAATGGGTCTATATGGCAGCCATATCCAAATATCGACCGATCTGGGCCAAATTGAAGAAGGATGTCAAAGGGCCTAACGTAACTCTCTGTTCCAAATTTCAGCAAAATCGGATAATAAATCTGGCTTTTATGGGCCTAAAACCCTAAATCAGCGGAGCGGTCTATATGGGGGCTATATCAAGATAAAGTCCGATATAGCCCATCTTCAAACTTAACCTGCTTATGGACTACAAAAAGAATGTGTTGAAAGTTTCAGCTCAATATCTTAATTTTTAAAGGCTATAGCGGATTTCAACAGACAGGCGGACATGGCTAGATCGTCTTAGATTTTCACGCTGATCAAGAAAATTTCGGTGTGTTGCAAACGGAATGACATAATGAATGTTTCCCCATCCTTCGGTGGGGGGTATAATCGAGTCAGCCAATTCAGGCCTCTACAGAACTCCAGAAAACAAGAGGACTAAGTGCCTGGAGGGAAGCTAAGCACGGAAAAAGTCTTCATCTTTTATCCTGTGACTTCTCCTCACAATTGCTGCGGTATGAAGTTTGGACACACCAAATTTCACTAAAAACGAAAATATGCTCCAAACAGGTATATGGAGAACAACAACAAAACATTTGGGTCCAATTTTCATCTTTTTGGGCTTCTTTCTAGCAGTCAACTTGTCAAAGAGAGAGACACTCCTGGCAAATAATCAGCAGCGCCGCATATAGCTTTCTGTCACGCCGAATTTCGGTTCCTTTAGCATCACAAAACATGTAAAAGCGGGCTAATATTCACATTTTGGAAGGCGAGCCTGGTATGGTCCTACATACCAAGGGCATGGAGGGAAGTCAAGATGGTCTTTAATCACAAAGCGGGAAGAATTAACCACAGTACGACTAAGGACTATAGGCCTATTAGTCTGTAATCGTTTTTGCTGAAAACACTGATTGACCTAAAGGTGAGAGGGGCACTGAGCCGCCGGAGAACTTCAGTGGGGCACAACACGCATACCTCAAAGGCAGGTGGAGACGGCCTTTCACGAGGTGGTATAGGAGGTTGAGACGTCTTACACTTTGGTGGCCCTCTTGAATATTGAAAGGTCTTTCAATAATGTGGAGATTGGGGCGATAGTCGCCGCACAGGATCGCACGGGGATTCACCCTTAAATCTCACAAAGGACAAATAATATGCTTTATGACAGGATTATTAATGCGAACCTGGGAGATTGTTTGGTCAGAAGGCGGGTGACCAGAGGAACGCCCCAAGGTGGGGTGTACTCAGCGATACTGTGGAGCCATGTAATTAATGCATGCTGAAGGAGGATGGTTGCGGCCACAGTTCGAGTCTGGGAGCTATGGATACGGAGGATAGACTGAGGAGGATCTATGACTACCTGGCACCAGTGCCGACTGGAGTGAGGGCATTCGCGATTCGCTTTCCTGAGAGGGACGAATGGAGGGCGGATGGTGTACTTGAGGAGGATGAGACCTCGATCTACACAGATGGCTCTAAGATAGAGTCAGGAACTGGATTGGGGATCTACTAATCCTTGGATAAGCTCCAGGCCCACGATATGACGCTGACATCGGTAACTGGGCATGAGGGGATTCCAGCGACTGAGAGGGTGGACGAGTGCGCCAGGAGTTGTTCGTCTGCGCCGGGAGGACCAGTCATCGGTCTTGCCTGCGTGCCATTTGTCGAGCTATTGAACACAATAGATGGAATGGCCAGGCGGCTTCGGTGGCGAGGTGGGACTCGGTAGATGGTTGTCGGATTCCTGTCCGGGCCAGCAGAGACGTAGGCTCTCCTTTCAGGGGAGCCGTTTCTTCTGTGATCTGTCAAACGTACCACTGGTATCTCTCCTGAGGTTTGTTGAGGGAACAGGATGGTTCCGACAGGGGGGTGCCACAAGCTCCGTTGTAGATAGATCTGTGCTTGCGTGGGGACGAGCGGTTTTCACCCCCCGCTCGGGTTTCTCCACTCCTCCTGTCTTTTTCTTTTATTTGTGTATAACCTCTGATACGAGGTCTCACATTTTCTTTTTTTTCCCTTTCTCTCTCTAGAGTACCACAATGGGCCAAACTGGCCTCCGAGTGAACTCACATTTTAATGGGCGATCCATTCAACCTAACCTTTTGGTTTTGCGATGACCCCCTTTTGTAATTACACCCAATTTTTAATTTTCGATAATCATACTCGTACTCTACACCTAAATACCTTTTATTGGAGTCCCACTTAGTCCCGATCGGTCCACTTTTGATTTTCGGCGGTTCTTTTGGTGTGGTTTTGGGCTTGGGGCACCCTATGTACATGGATTAAATTGTTGACATCCTATGTCAAAAGTCCTATGTTGTTCCGGTCGGTACACTTTTTATTTTGGGCGGTACTCTTGGGGGCGACGCCCTAGGTACTTGGATTAAATTTTTGACGTCATATTCGTATTCTACTCCCGAAATCTTTTGACTTGAGGCCCATACTGTCCCGATCGGTCCACTTTTGATTTTGGGCGGTACTTTTGGGGTGGTTTTGTGCTTGGGACGGCTCCCTAGATACTTGGATCCAATTTTGAGTACCATCTTCACACCCTACTTCCATATACCTTTCATTGGAGTCCAAAATTGTCCCGATCGGTCCACTTTTTATTTTAGGTGGTACTCTTGGGGCGACGCCCTAGGTACTTGGATTCAATTTATGACATCATATTCGTGATCATATTTCACGATTTTTATGAAATTTGGCACAGTGAGTTCTGATAGACCCCTTCCTATTTCTGTGAAGTGTGGTGCAGATCGGACTTTATTTGGATATAGCTGAATTATAGACCGATCGCCCGATCTCCCAATATAGGGTATAAGGGCCATAAATCATCCATCCATCCATATTGAGTTCTGGTAGACCCCAACCAATTCCTTTTAAATGTGGTCCAGATCGGATCATATTTGGATATAGCTGTCATATAAACCGATATCCCTATAAAGTGTATTGAGCCCATAAAAGAAGCATTTTTCATCCGAAAAACCTTTCGAGTTCTCCAAACGCAAAACGCAGACACCCCATTTGGGACTATGTTTTTACACCCTCTACCATTGGGTAAGGGGTTTACTAGTTTCGCCATTGCGTTTGTAACACATCGAAATATTGATCTGAGACCCACCGTAGCGCAGAGGTTAGCGTATCCGCCTATAACACTGAACGCCTGGGTTCGAATCCTGGCGAGAACATCATGAACATTTTCAGTTATCCCCTCCTAATGTTGGCGACATTTGGGAGGTACTGTACCATTTTGTATGGCAGCCATGTAAAAATTTTTCCACAATTGAGGTGTCGCACTGCGGCACGCCGTTCGGACTCGGCTATAAAATGGAGGTCCCTTACCATTGAGCTTAAAGCTTGAATCGGACAGCACTCATTGACATGTGAGAAGTTTGCCCCTGTTCCTTAATGGAATGTTCATGAGCAAATGTTTGACCCAATAATGTAATATATTGGGTTGCCCAAAAAGTAATTGCGGATTTTTTAAAAGAAAGTAAATGCATTTTTAATAAAACTTAGAATAAACTTTAATCAAATATACTTTTTTTACACCATTTATCTAAAGCAAGCTAAAAGTAACAGCTGATAACTGACAGAAGAAAGAATGCAATTACAGAGTCACAAGCTGTGAAAAAATTTGTCAACGCCGACTATATGAAAAATCCGCAATTACTTTTTGGGCAACCCAATATATAATTATTCTTGATCGTCTTAACATTCTAAGACAATTTAGCCATGTCTATCCGTCTGGCGAAAGCACGCTAACTTCCAAAGGAATAAAGCTAAGGGCTTAAAATTTTGCACGAATACTTCCTATTTGTGTATGCCAATTGGAATTGTAAGTGCGTTATTTCGGTTCTTGCTTTGATATAGTTGCAAATAAACCGATTCTGGATTTTGCTTCCTTGTGCCGCTAGAGGGCGCAACTCTTATGCGATTTGTCTGAATTTTACACTAAGTGCTTTGTAATAACTTCCAATAACTATGGCGAGCATGGTTGAAATAGCTACCATGTAAACCGATATCCCGATATGAATTCTCAAGCTACTAGAGGGTGCAACCTATATCGGACCTTGAATTCTTGAGTCGCTAAAGGACGCAATTATAACTTAGTTTGCCTACAAATTAGCACGACTTGCAACAACTGTGCCAAGTATGGTCTAAATCGGTTCATAACCTGATATAGCTCCCATATAAATCGATCTCCAGATTTAATTTTTTTAGCCTCTAGAGGGCGTAATTATTACCCGAATTGGCTGATTTTCTGCATGAAATGTTTTGCTTTAACTTTCAACAACTGTGCCAAGTATGGTCTGAATCGATTTATAAACTGATATAGCTCCCATATAAACCGATCTCGGATATAGATTTCTTGAGCAATTGTAATCTGATTTGGCCACATCTGTTAAAATTTTTATAAAGCTACCATATAAAATGGTTCTTCGACTTAACTTCCTGGGCCCCTAGAAGACGCAATTGTTATCTGATTGAGCTAAAATGTTGCAAGCAGTGTTCTGTTACATATTTCCACAACCGCACAAAGAACTATTTAAGTCGGTCAATAATCACATATAGCTCCCATATTAACCGATATCACGGTTTGACATCTTGATCATCTGGAAGACACATTCTATAACCTGATATAGGTCATATATAAACCTATCTCCCTATTGTTGTCCGATTTGGCTGAAATTTGTTACGAAAAGTTAAACTATGCATTTCTACTAAATTTTTCCAGAATCCATTGTGGTGGGTTCTCAAATTCCGACACGGTCGAATTTAGCGCGTTTTTACTTGTTTCTGCTCTTAGTTACACGCCCCGTTGCTTTAAGGATATGGCGATATTAACATAGGAGGACACCTCACGCCTGTTCTTAGCTTGATCTTCAAGACATATGATTGTGAAGATTAAGTTACACATTATGCGCCTCCCAATCATGCTTTTAGGAGTGCATATTCTGAAGACCATTTCATGAATCGATTTCGGTGAACAACTGTCGGAAACTCCCATTTGTGTTCGAAATTAAACCTGGCCATAATCGTTTTCCGTTGAAGGCCAGTCTTTGGATCATAGAAAATTATTAATCATTTGCAAATATTAGGAAGGACACCTGTGTAGTTAAAGCACATCCGACTGATCTAATCTCGATGTGTCAAGTGACTCTTAATATTCTGGAAAGCCGCTATGGCGTACACCTTCTGTTTTTATACCCTCCACCATAAGATGGGGGGTATACTAATTTCGTCATTCTGTTTGTAACTACTCGAAATATTCGTCTGAGACCCCATAAAGTATATATATTCTTGATCGTCGCGACATTTTATGTCGATCTAGCCACGTCCGTCCGTCTGTCCGTCCGTCCGTCTGTCCGTCCGTCCGTCTGTCCGTCCGTCCGTCTGTCCGTCCGTCCGTCTGTCTGTCGAAAGCACGCTAACTTCCGAAGGAGTAAAGCTAGCCGCTTGAAATTTTGCACAAATACTTCTTATTAGTGTAGGTCGGTTGGTATTGTAAATGGGCCATATCGGTCCATGTTTTGATATAGCTGCCATATAAACCGATCTTGGGTCTTGACTTCTTGAGCCTCTAGAGTGCGCAATTATTATCCGATTGGAATGAAATTTTGCACGAAGTGTTTTCTTATGATATCCAACAATAAGTTGGATCAAATCGGTCCATAACCTGATATAGCTGCCATATAAACCGATCTTGGGTCTTGACTTCTTGAGCCTCTAGCGTGCGCAATTCTTATCCGATCAGAATGAAATTTTGCACAACGTATTTTGTAATGGTATCCAACAACTGTGCCAAGTATGGTTCAAATCGGTTCATAACCTGATATAACTGCCATATAAACCGGTCTTGGGTTTTGACTTCTTGAGCCTCTAGAGGGCACAATTCTTATCCGATTTGAATGAGTTTTTGCACGAAGTATTTCGTCATGATATCCAACAACTGTGCCAAGTATGGTCCATAACCTGATATAGCTGTCATATAAACAGATCTGGGGATTTGACTTCTTGAGCTTCTAGAGGGCGCAATTCCTATCCGATTTGGTTGAAATTTTGCATGACGTATTTTATTTTTACTTTCAACAACTGTGTCAAATAAGGTTCAAGTCGGTTCATAACCTGATATAGCTACCATATAAACCGATCTGGGATCTTGACTTCTTGACCCCTAGAGGTCGCAATTATTATCCGATATGCCTGAAATTTTGTACGACGGATCCTCTCATGACCATCAACAAACGTGTTTATTATGTTCTGAATCGGTCTATAGCCCGATACAGATCCCATATAAATCGTTCTTTCTATTTTACTTCGTGAGCCCCAACCGGACCGGACCATATCTTGATATCATTTTAATAGCAGAGCAACTCTTTTCTTATATCCTTTTTAGCATAAGAAGAGATGCCGGGAAAAGAACTCGACAAATGCGATCCATGGTGGAGGGTATATAAGATTCGGCCCGGCCGAACTTAGCACGCTTTTACTTGTTATTTTTGTTCCCCGCCATATTTTTTCTCTGTGTATTTAAGTAACAAACCTTCCATTATGTGGCCTACAAATGTAGGTTCTCCATAAACACTCAATTTTTAGGGAATTCCTCGGATGGCAAGTGGAGAAATTTGTTTCGTTTCACTTTTTGTTGCCCACGACTACCCTAAACACCAAAGAGGTCTGTCTACCCTCTTGTAATAGAAAACAAATCGAAATAAACATTAAATCATAAAAATTGAACTCATTTGTAACATAAAAAGCACATTAACACATTACGCATGATTTTCCTCTACTGTTTTTCCTCTTGTGCCTTGTTCAATGTATTTATAGCGGGCCCACAGTTTAGGTGTGGGTTGTTGTGGGAGTTGAATTTTGTAGTTACAACTGAACATTACAACAGCATTCAGCAGTCAAGTGCTCGACCAAACCTAACGAAATCAAATGAGAGAAAAGCACGCCAAATATAGGGAAATAGAACATAACAATTTCGAGAAATCACAATGTGTATTTAAAAGTCTATGGAGCGAAAAGTACGGCGATAGTCATGAGGGGAAGGTATGCCTAATGAAAAGGGTCATAAGCTTTGCTTTAAAGATGAAGAAACGAATCAAATTTTCATATGTTGATAAGTGTAATATGATATGACGAATTCTTAGGAGAAAATACAACTTTGGCTGAATTTGAATATTTATGGGTTGCCCAAAAAGTAATTGCCGATTTTTCACATAGTCGGCGTTGACAAATTTTTTCACAACTTGTGACTCTGTAATTGCATTCTTTCTTCTGTCAGTTATCAGCTGTTAGTTTTAGCTTGCTTTAGAAAAAAAGTGTAAAAAAAGTATATTTGATTAAAGTTCATTCTAATTTTTATTAAAAATGCATTTACTTTCTTTTAAAAAATCCGCAATTACTTTTTGGGCAACCCAATATCTAGCCATTCCGTTTGTAACACCTCGAAATATTGATCAGTGCTCATATAAAGTACAATATATATGTTAGAAAGTGTTGATTGGTATGGATGAAAAAAAAAAATAACAAGTAAAAGCGTGCTAAGTTCAAACGGGCCGAATCTAATGTACCCTCCACCATGGATCACATTTGTCGAGTTCTTTTCCCGGTATCTCTTTTTAGTCAAATCTTATATATAAAATTCAATTTGCGTTTGTTTGTTTGTTTGTTCCGTATAGACTCAAAAACAGCTGAACCGATACCTTGAAATTTTCACAGATTGTGTAGGTTCGTCTGGAAAGAAACATAAGCTATATAATTTTTTGATATGGGGAGGGGGGCGGACCCTCCCCCTTACCATAAAAGTACTACCAAAACAAAAAGTGGATCGATCGGGACAATATGGGATTTAAATGAATGGTACTTAAGGGTAGAGTACGAATTTCATAATAAAAGTTGGGTCCAAGTACCTGCGGGGCCGCCCCAGCCCCAAAACCCCTTAAAATAGATTTATTTGACGATCATGACAATATGGGACTCAAATGAAAGATATTCGGGAGCAGATTACGAATATGGCCACGAAATAGGAATAGGCGTAATAATTTGTTGATAACGAAAGGGGGCGAACCCTTCCGCATCACCACAAAAACACCACCCAAAATCAAAAGAGGGCCGATAAGGACAATATGGGTATCAAATGAAAAGTATGCGGGAGTAGATAACGAATATGGCATACAAATTCATGTCGAAGTATAGGGGGTCACCCCACCCCCACAAAAACGCCCAAACTGGGCACATTTACCAATCACGGATATACGGGACTCGGTTTGTTTGTTCCGTATAGACAGAAAACGGCAGAACCGATTTTCTTGAAATTTTCGCATATTTTGTAGGATGGTCTAGAAGAAAACATAGGCCATATAATTTTTCGATATCGGACGGGGGACGGACTCTCCCCCTTATGCCAAAAACACAACCCAAAATCAAAAGTGGACCGATCGGGACAATATATGTATCAAATGAAAAGTATTGGAAAGTAGAATACGAATATGAAATTAAAATTTGAGTCTAAGTACCCATCGGGCCGCCCAAACCAAAAAACTCCCCAAACAGACATATTGGACGTTCGTTTCAATATGGGGCTCAAATGAAAGGTATTCGGGAGTAGATTTCGATTTTGGAAAAGAAAATCAGATCGAAGTATTGGAGGTCATGCCACCCCTCAAAAACGCCATTAGACCAATTATGACTATGTGATACTTGGCTGAACCGATTTCCTAAAATTTTCATTGATTATGTCCGGTTATCTGGAAGGAAACATAGAGGTGGACCCACCCCCTTACCTCAACAACGCCACCCATATCCGAAAATGGTCCGATGGGCACAACAAGGGTATGAAATGAAAGGTATTGTAGACCAGGAAACGAACATGGTATTAAAATTTGGGTCCAAGTACCCATCGGGCCCCCCAACCCCAAAACTTCTCTATATAGATATACTCGAAGTTCATATCAATATAGGACTTAAATGAAAATTAGGCAGTAGATTACTAATACGGCCGGTGGCCGCCCCAGCCCCAAAACACCCTCCAAACGGTCCATATTTATCGGCCATGGCAATATGGGGCTCAAATTAAAGGGATTTGGAAGTCCAGCACGAATTTTATATCCCTTTTTGGGTCGAAATATCTGAGGTGCCATCCCTCACTTAAAAAGCACTTCTCATGTCCTTAATTTTTAAAAACACCAGGAACCGAGTAGGAGCAAACTTCTCACACATCAATGAGTGCTTTCCAATTCAAATTTAAACTCAATGATAAGGGTTGCTGGAAGTCATAACAAAACATCTCACGCAAAATTTCAGCGAAAACGGACAGACCCCATAAGGTGTATATATTCTTGATCGTCGTGACATTTAATGTTGATCTAGCCATGTCCGTCCGTCTGTTTGTCGAAAGCACGCTAACTTTCGAAGGAGTACAGCTAGCCGCTTATTAGTGTAGGTCGATTGGGATGGTAATCGGGCCATATCGGTCCATGTTTTGATATAACTGCCATATAAGTGGGCCTTGACTTCTTGAGCCTCTATAGGGCGCAATTATTATCCGATTGGAATGGAATTTTGCACGAAATATTTTGTTATGATATCCATTGACTGTATCAAGTATGTTTTCTATCGGTCTATAACCTGATATAGCAGCCATATAAACCGATCTTGGGTCTTGACTTCTAGAGCCTCTAGAGAGCGCAATTCTTATTCCATTGGAACGAAATTTTGGACGACGTGTTTCGCTACGACTTTTAACCACTGTGACAATTATGGCTCAAGTCGGTCCATAACCTGATATAGTTGTCATATAAACCGATCTGGGGACTTGACTTCTTGAGCTTCTAGAGGGCGCAATACCTATCCGACTTGGCTGAATTTTTGCATGATGTATTTTATAATGACTTTAAACAATTGTGCCAAACAAGGTGCCAAATTGGTTAATAACCAGATATAGCTGCCATATAAACCGATCTGGGATCTTGACTTCTTCAGCCTCTAGAGGTCGCAATTATTATCCAATTTGCCTGAAATTTTGTACGACGGATCCTCTCTTGACCATAAACATACGTGTTTATTATGGTCTGAATCGGTCTATAGCCCGATACAGCTCCCATATAAATCGATCTCTCTATTTTACTTATTGGGCCCCCAAAGGGCGCAATTCCTTTTCGATTTGGCTGAAATTTTACACAATCACTTCTACTATGGTCTCCAACATTGAATTCAATTATGGTTCGAGTCGAACCATAACTTGCTATAAAAATACCATAGCATTTCTTCTCTTTTATCCTTTGTTTGCCTGAAAAGAGATACCGGGATAAGAACTCGACAAATGCGATTCATGATGGAGGGTATATAAGATTCGGCCGGCCGAACTTAGCACCCCTTTACTTTTTATACCCTCCACCATAAAGGGGGTATACTAATTTCGTCATTCTGTTTGTAATTACTCGAAATATTCGTCTGAGACCCCATAAAGTATATATATTCTTGATCGTCGTGACATTTTATGTCGATCTAGCCATGTCCGTCCGTCTGTCCGTCCGTCCGTCCGTCCGTCTGTCTGTCGAAAGCACGCTAACTTCCGAAGGAGTAAAGCTAGCCGCTTGAAATTTTGCACAAATACTTTTTATTAGTGTAGGTCGGTTGGTATTGTAAATGGGCCATATCGGTCCATGTTTTGACATAGCTGCCATATAAACCGATCTTGCGTCTTGACTTCTTGAAACTCTAGAGTGCGCAATTCTTATCCGATTGGAATGAAATTTTGCACGACGTGTTTTATTATGATATCCAACAACTGCGCCAAGTATAGTTCAAATCGGTTTATAACCTGATATAGCTGCCATATAAACCGATCTTGGGTCTTGACTTCTTGAGCCTCTAGCGTGCGCAATTCTTATCCGATCAGAATGAAATTTTGCATGACGAGTTTTGATATTATATCCAACAACTGTGCCAAGTATGGTTCAAATCGGCCCATAAACTGATATAGCTGCCATATAAACCGATCTTGGGTCTTGACTTCTTGAGCCTCTAGAGGGCGCAATTCTTATCCGAATGGAATGGAATTTCGCACATAGTATTTTGTGATGATATCCAACAACTGTACCAAGTATGGTTTAAATCGGTCCATAACCTGATATAGCTGCCATATAAACCGATCTTGGGTCTTGGCTTCTTGAGCCTCTAGAGGGCACAATTCTTATCCGATCAGAATGAAATTTTGCATGACGTGTTTTGTTATTATATCCAACAACTGTGCCAAGTATGGTTCAAATCGGCCCATAAACTGATATAGCTGCCATATAAACCGATCTTGGGTCTTGACTTCTTGAGCCTCTAGAGGGCACAATTCTTATCCGAATGGAATGGAATTTCGCACGACGTGTTTTGTTATCATATCCAACAACTGTGCCAAGTATGGTTGAAATCGGTCCATAACCTGATATAGCTGTCATATAAACAGATCTGGGAATTTGACTTCTTGAGCTTTTAGAGGGCGCAATTCGTATCCGATTTGGCTGAAATTTTGCATGACGTATTTTATTTTTACTTTCAACAACTGTGTCAAATAAGGTTCAAATCGGTGCATAACCTGATATAGCTGCCATATAAACCGATCTGGGATCTTGACTTCTTGACCCCTAGAGGTCGCAATTATTATCCGATATGCCTGAAATTTTGTACGACGGATCCTCTCATGACCATAAACAAACGTGTTTATTATGGTCTGAATCGGTCTATAGCCCGATACAGATCCCATATAAATCCTTCTCTCTATTTTACTTCGTGAGCCCCAGTGGGCCCAATTCTTATACGAATTGGCTGAAATTTTACACAGGTCTCCAACATATAATTTAATTGTGGTCCGAACCGGACCATATCTTGATATCGTTTTAATAGCAGAGCTACTCTTTTCTCATATCCTTTTTTGCCTAAAAAGAGATGCCGGGAAAAGAACTCGACAAATGCGATCCATGGTGGAGGGTATATAAGATTCGGCCTGGCCGAACTTAGCACGCTTTTACTTGTTTTTCCTGTTTTTTTGATATTCGATATTCTTTTAGTCAAGGTACAGGTCGCGTTTGTTGTCCGATGATCATAAAACTTTACACAAGTCACTTTTTTGGACCAGGGACGACCGCTTCTGATTTTGAACAAAATCTGTTCAGATTTACATATAGCTCCCACATATATCTTTCATCCGATATGTCCTTTTAAGGCTGTAAAAGCCACAATTATGGTCCGATCTTTGCAACATTTTGCAGCAGACGGTCTAGTTAATGTGCCAACACGTGTGCAAAATCTTATCAAAACCAATTCAGATTTTGTCTGCTTCTTATATTGATGCTTTAACTATTGTGTTACCTCCCATTTAATGTTTTTCGCAAACCACCAATGATTTTTGGACAACCTTCCCCGAAAAAAAAATATTCCTTCATTTAAACAACTTAGTTTCCTTCCTTAGACTCAATTGTAAGAATTGGTACACTCGAATATAATCCTTTTGCTTCTGTATGTCGCTCAAGTTAAGAAAGCGAAGCGAATACACAGGATAAATGAAAAAATCAAATATTAATGTTATAAAAAGGGAAAATCGAGGCCAAAAAAAAATTACATTTAATATATTTTACGAGTTTGGCTCCTCTCAGTCCTCCTTTGGTCAGCATCAGAAACAAAATAAAGACTGTGATTGGCTGGCAATTCATGGTTTTGTTAGAATATTTTCTATTCTTAGGAATATGCCATAAGTTGAATATGTTGTAGGTCGAAGTCAAAGGGAAAAAATTTCTTTCTAGTAATAACTTGTTTTTCCAAGATTTACTCTCAAGTAGTTATTTTTGTTGGCACAAGACAGCATTCTTACATTTTCCTGGAAAACATTGTCCTTTGAAAGTAAAAGTCCTTTGGTAATGCTCAGAAAATCCTAAGAGCTACAGAGCATGTTTCACAGGAAGATAATTTTAATTTTAAAACAAATAAAACGTGGTAAGTTCGGTTGGGCCGAATCTGATATACCCTCCATGTTCTTTGGATGGTTTGTCTTTATAGGCAGAAAGAAATACCCATTGGATTTATATCTCCTTGAATAAGAATTGCGCCTTTTAGAGGCCCAAGCAGTATATTTGGGATATCGGTTTATATGGGAGCAAAATCAGGTTTTGTGACCGATTCAAAGTATGCTTAGTACACCTGTAAAAGATCAGAGGAAATTTCATCGCGTTAAATTTCCGCCAAATCATATGAGAATTCTCCTCTCTAAAGGCTCAAGAAGTATAATTAGGAGTTTGGTTTCTATGGGAGCTATACATAAAAGTGGACCGATTTGGCCTACCTACTGACCTACAATAAAAACAAGTATTCATGCAAAATTTGAGGCATCTAGCTTTAGCTTAGGCTAGGTTAGGTTGAAATGAGGATGCGGATTTTAATTCGCTCCATGCCACTATGGATATAAGACCGTCCCAACCTATAAGGAAGAACATATTTTTTTGCAAAAAGAGCCATTAAGGAAAGGTTAAAGTCGGGCGAAGCCAACTATATAATACCCTACACCACTGAGTCAACATACATACTACCTTCAACATATGAAACCTATGCTGATATCTAGTTAGACTATAATTTTGCATACCTTCTGAGAAAATGAGTAGAACCTTGAAATATTTGTTATACCCACCACCGAGAGATGGAGGTATATTTATTTTGTCATTTCGTTTGCAACACATCGAAATATCCATTTCCGACCTTATAAAGTATATATATATATACTTGATCAGCGTAATTGTCCATGTCCGTCCGTCTATCTGTTCAAATCACGCTACAGTCTTTGAATATAGAGATATTGAGTTTAATTTTGCAAAGATTCTTTTTTTTGTCCATAAGCAGGTTAAGTTCGAAGATGGCCTATATCGGAATATATCTTAATATAGCCCCCATATAGACCGATCCGCCGATTAGGGGTCTTACGCCCATAAAAGCCACATTTATTATCCGATTTTGCTGAAATATCTCGATTTGAGGTTTTGGCCCCGTAAATGGCTTATTTATTGTCCGATGTTGCTGAAATTCGGGACAGTGAGTAGCATTAGGCCTTTCGACATCCTTCGTCAATTTGGATCAGATGGGTCCAGATATGGATATAACTGCCACATACACCGATATCTTGATTTAAGGCTTTGGCCCCCTAAAAGGCGCATTTATAGTTCGATTTCGCCGAAATTTGGGACAGTGAGTTGTGTTAGGCCCTTCAACATCCCTCTTCAATTTGGCCTCGATCGGTGCAAATTTGGATGTAGCTGCCATATAGACCGATCTCTCGGTTTGAGGTTTTAGGCCCATAAAAGGCGCATTTAGTGTCCGATTTAGCCGAAATTTGGGACAGTGAGTTAGGTTAAGCCCCCGACATACTTCTGCCATATGGCACAGATAGTTCCAGATTTGGATATAGCTGCCATATTGACCGATCTTTCGATTTTAGGTTTTGGGCCAATGAAAGGCGTATTTATGGTTCGATTTAGCCAAAATTTGGGACAGTGAGTTATGTTAAGCCCCTTGATATATTTCTGCAATTTGGCCTAGATCGATTAAGATTTACATACAGCTGCCATAGAGACCGATCTCTGGATTTAAGGTTTTGGGCCCATAAAAGGCGCATTTATTGCCCAATATCGCCGAATTTTGGGACAGTGCGTTGTGTAAGGCCCTTCAAAATTTTTTGAAACTTGGCCCAAATCGGTAACACCTTTTTTCTTGTTTTCAAAATTAATAGTGTTCTCCCTTGGAACAAATAAGTGACTTGTGCAAAATTTGAAAATTGGACAACAAATGCCACCTGTGCTTTGATTACAAGAATACATTGGGAGACGTAAATAGCTAAATCGAATCATGAAGTGATTCTTAGCCGATCGGTATACTTACTTACTTAAACCGATCTTGGATCTTGACTTCTAGAGCCATTACAGGGCGCAATTTTTATCCGATTTGGCTTAAATTTTACATAAGGTGTTTTGTTATGATTTCCAACGACTGTGCTTAGTATGGTTGAAATCGATGCATAACCTGATATAATTGAAATCGGTCCATAACCTTATATAGCTGTCATATAAACCGATCTGGGGTCTTGACTTATTGAGCCTCTAGAGGGCGCAATTATATGCTGATTTGGCTGAAACTTTGCACAACTTATTTCGTTACGACATGCAACAACTGTGCCAAGTGCGGTTCAAATCGGTCCATAACCTAATATAGCTGCCATATAAACCGATCTTGAATCTTGATTTCTTGAGCCACTAGAGGACGCAATTCTTATCCGATTTGCCCTTTAGAGGACGCAATTATTAGCCGATTTGGCTGAAACTTTGCACGACTTATTTCGTTACGACATGCAACAACTGTGCTATGTGCGGTTCAAATCGATCCATAACCTAAATAGCTGTCATATAAACCGATCTTAAATCTTGACTTCTTGAGCCACTAGAGGGCGCAATTCTTATCCGATTGGAATGAAATTTGTTGTTGTTTTCCAAGAGCTATGCTAAGTATGGTTGAAATCGATGCATAAGCAGATATAGCTGTCATATAAACCGATCTGGGGTCTTGACTTCTTGATCCTTTAGAGGGCGAAAATCCTATCCGATTTCGATGAAATATGGTCTAATACAGCTCCCCAATAAAACAATCACTCTATTTTACATTTGAGCCCGCAATTCTTTGAGCCCGCAATTCTTATTCGATATTGCTGAAATTTTGCACAGTGACTTTTACTATGGTCTCCAACATTCATTCCATTATGGTCCGAATCAGTCCACAACTTGGTATAGCTCCAATAGCAAAGCAATTCCTTTCTTTTATCCTTTTCTTTCCTTTGTTTGTCTAAAAAGAGACACCGGGAAAAAAACGCTACAAAAGCGATCCATGGGGGAGGGTATATAAGATTCGGCTCGGCAAGCTTTTACTTGTTTCATTTGATATCAATAAGTAAAATATGAAATATTATGGTTAACGATCGTTTACCGATATGGTTATCGGTTACCGATAACCTGGAAAGGATACGTGTACAGACGGACGTGGCTAAGTAGAAGAAGCTCTGAGTCCAACTACACATTTTATCACAACCACAGTAACGGAAATCTCTATTAGACATATACCTAAGCCAACAATCGGCTTCTTGCTAGGCATCTAGCTTTACTCCTTCAAAAGTTTGCATGATTTCGACAGACTGACGGACGGACAGGCGAACGGCCAGATGGACGGACATGGCTCGATCGACCTGTCCTGACGTTCAGGAATATGTAAACTTTATGAGACCTTAGACAAATATTTCGAGCTGTTACAAACGGAAAGACGATATTTGTATACACCCATCATTTGGTATAAGGAATAACAAAATAAACCATCATAAATGTTTGTATTACATGGAAATTGAAGGAAGTATTTATTTATGTTTTATATCAACAATTATTGTAGGTGTGTTAAATTGAAATATAGAAAATGGAAATGCCTTCTTCAAAAGAAAACAATCAGCATAAATAAATTCCTTGAACTGTAATAAAATAAAAAATTATTGAAAAATATTTTTCCTCTTTTTAAATATTTTTATATACAACTCCATGGGATGGGTGGTATACTAACCTAGTCATAACGTTTGAAACACCTCCCAATATTGATCTGCGACCCCATAAAGTATATATATTATGGATCATCTTGACATTTTAAATCGATGTTCCTTGCTACTGTCGAAATCAGAATAGAAGTCGAACGGATTAAAATATTTTGCACAGAGACTTCTTATTGATGTAGATCGTATGAGATTAGAAATGGGCCATATCGATTCAGATTTCCATGTGGCTCCCATATAAAGCGATCTCCTGATTTGAAATCTTGAGCTCCTGGAAGTCGCAATTGTTATCCGATTTGGCTGAAATTTTATTTTGCACGAAATGTTTTGTTACAACTTCCAAATACTGTGCCGAGTACGGTTCAATTCTACAAATAACCTGATATAGCTCCCATATAAACCGATCTACCGATTTGACATCTAGAGCCCCTGCAGCCACAATTTGGCTAAAATTTTGCACGATTTGACTTTTTTAACCCCTGAAAACTGCAATTTTCACCCAATTTGGCTGAAATTTTCCACATTGTATTCTGTTATGACTTTCAACATCTGTGCTAAGTACGGTTTAAATCGGTCAAGAACCTGATATCAGTCACATATAAACCGATCTCCCGATTTTACTTCTTGAGCACCTGGAAGCCGCAATTTTTGTCCGATTTGGCTAAAATTTTGCATGCAGTGTTTTGTTATGACTTTCAACGACTGTGTCAAGTACGGTCTAAATCGGTCTATAACCTGATATAGCTCCCATAAAACCCGATCTTCCAATTTGATTTCTTGAGCACTTACAAGACGCAATTTTTGTCCAAATTGGCTAAAATTAAGCATGCGGTTTTTTGTTACGACTTCCAGCAACTGTGCCAAGTAAGGCCTAAATCGGCCTACAACTTGATATTGCTCACATAAAACCCGATCTCCCGATGTGTATTCTTGAGCCCTTACAAGCCGCAATTTTTGTCCCATTTGGCTGAAATTTTGCATGTAGCGTTTTGTTATGATTTTCAATAACTGTGCCAAGTACTGTCCAAATCGGTCTCAAACTTGGTATAGCTCCCATATAAACCTATTTCCCGATTTGCCTTCTTGACTCCTTACAAACCCCAATTTATGTCCGATTTGACCGAAATTTTGCATGCGGTGATCTATTCCGACTTCCAACAACAGTGCGGTCCAAATCAGTCTATAACCTGATATAGCTCCCATGTAAACCCGTCTCTCGATCATCCCTGTTCGATTTCTAGAATCTTAAATTTTTGCTGGTTTGACAGAAGTATATATTGGTATATAGAATAAAATTATGCCCTTTCACTAAATTTATTTTGTACAAAATTGTAGCAGAATCCATAGTAGTGAGTTCCCAAAATTCGGCACGGCCGAACTTATCATGCTTTTACTTGTTATATCTGAGCTTCATTCAGATTTAAACCTATTTGGCTCATTTCCATTTCCCATTCAATAAGAAACATCTGTACAAAATTTCAAGCGAAGCTTCATTCGTTATTGTGATATTGACAGAGGGAAGAGCGGAAATGGCTAGATCGACTAAAAACGTCAAGACGATCAATAATACATAATTTATAGGGTCACAGGTCGACTTTTCGAAATTTTAAAATCAGATTTCCTTGATCAGTATGTACCATATCCTATGGTGGTGGGTATAAAAGAAAAGCCAGATGGTTTCTTTTCAGAAGAAATTTTTCTCCTTGTGCTATACAAACATAAAGATATGAAATTTTGTGGAAAAAGACCATTCAAATTGCTAATTATAACAATTTCCGGTAGAAATAGTTGTTTATTAATAATCCAAAGTAGTTACTAAGCAATAACTTGCTGTAACATTATCGTAGCATAATGTAAGGAGTGTCTCTGCAATAACTAACTGAAGCATACTTTATGGCTGATTTCTTATGTGACCGTCAAGAAATCATTATTATTTTTAGCAATACCAACAAAAAAATCTTCCATTATGTATTCCTCTCACACATATTTCATATTTCACATTTATTTTTATGTTTTCCTTCTCTTTTCTCAGGAAACACACACAGTCATACATATATTGTATATCAATCATATTATGTCGTTTTGATTTCATAACTGAGTTCACATTCAAACAACTCCATTTGTGTTTAACGAAATGGGCTTTTCATGTTAGCCTTCAGTTATTCAATGCCATTTTTATTATTAATAATAATGTCAATGGGTACGATTACGTTGAATCGTAATGAAAGGACAAAGAGCACTTGTTCATGTACAAGTACTTTGCCAAAATAAAAAAAAAAACAAAAATTATAAAGGCTGCAAATAAATTAATCAGTAAAAGCGAAATCATGCCTAAGCACTGGTCTCATAATGCTAACGAAGCTAAATAACACTCAAAACTGAAGCATGCTTTAAGGCAAATTGTATTTATTTTTGTCCAATGCAAACCATTCCTTGACCTACTACAAATTTAGCTAAACTTTCTTATGAAACTCTTAAAGTTGCTCATGAACCGTAGCTGGGGGGGGCAGGGGGATCAGAGAGAAAAACTTAAGCTCTAACACTTCTTGGCAGCCTCCAACAATTTGCTGCAGCACCACATTTACGTTGCTTGAGTAATAAAATTAACCCAAAACCTTTTTGGTACTTTATCATTTTTATTGGCCCTAAATCCTCCTAATATGGTTTACGTCCTCTTTGTTGTTGGCAAAAAAAAAATTGCAGAGTTTACAAAAAAAAGAAGAAAAAACCGAAACGCACAAGACAAGCCGAAAATATACATTTTGGGGTTTAACATCGTCAGCAAGCATAAGAGCACTTCAAATATTTCCTTAGCCACTGAAGGTCAAGTGGAGTACCAAAAATATTTGTGTAAACTGTTATTCTTGGCTTGGCTTTATAGCGCATATTTTCAGATTTGAGTAAATCTTCTCTTTGCCAATAATGAAATCTTCTTTTTTTTCGTTTTTGTAAATCCTAGAATCCAAGTCATGCATATTTATGGCTCTTGAATAATTTTTGCAATTTTGTAGTGAGCTAGAAGGTTGTCAATAATAAAGCATACTTTCAGGAGTGACTAGGTGCATTGAAACAATGTATATTTTTGTGATTGTTATCTAAGTGAGTAGCAATAAATGGGCTTTTGTAATTGATATTGTCATTAGCCTAGTTAGGGAGTATTTCATACGTATTATTAAAAGACCCATGTGGAACTTGGTTGGCGTAGAAGTTATTTTCTTCTAATACAACAGACGATTTTTAACTTCATTTTGTCAAAAGCTGAGATAAGTTCAGTCTTTTTATACCCAAACCCGAAGGATATGGGGAAAATCATTTTGCCATTCCGTTTCCAATACATCGAAATATCCATTTCCGACCCTATAAAGTAAATATATATTCTTGATCGGAGTAAAAATCTAAGACCATCTAGTAATGTCCGTCCGTCTGTCTATTGAAATCACGCTATAGTTTTTCAAAATAGAGATACTGAGCTAAAACTTTGCACAGATTCTTTTTTTGTCCATAAGCAGGTCAAGTTCGAAAATGGCTATATCGGACTATATCTTGATATAGCCCCCATATAGACCAATCCGCCGATTTAGGGTCTTCGGTAAATAAAAGTTAAAAAGTAAAAAAGGGACAGTTAGTTGCGTAAGCTGCCATATAGACCGATCCTCCGATTTAGGGTCTAAGGCCCATAAAAGGCACATTTATTACCCTAATTTGCTGAAATTTGGGACAATGAGTTGTGTTAGGCCCTTCGAAATCCTTCGTCAATTTGGCTCAGATCAGTCCAGATTTGGATATAGCAGCCATGTAGACCGATCATCAGATTTAGGTTCTTATACACATAAAAGCCACATTTATTATCCGATATTGCTGAAATTTGGGACAGCGAGTTGTGTTAGGCCCTTCGACATCCTTCGTTAATTTGGCTTAAATCGGTCCAGATTTGGATATAGATTTCATATAGACTGACCCTCCGATTTAGGGTCTTAGTCCCATAAATGCCACATTTATTATCCGATTTTACTGAAATTTGGAACAGTGCTTTGTGTTAGGCTCCTCGATATTTTTCTGCAACTTGGCCGAAATCGGTCCAGATTTGGATATAGCTCCCATGTAGACCGATATCTCGATTGAAAGTCTTGGCCTCATAAAAGGCGCATTTATAATCCGATTTCATTGAAATTTGACACAGTGACTTTTGTTAGGCTTTTCGACATCCGTGTCGTACATGGTTTAGATCGGTTTATTTTTAGATATAGGTACTGTTCTTATTAATATTTGGTCCAAATCGGAACATATTTCAATAAATATGCTGTGGGACATAAGGTATCCAATTTTCACCGGATTATGATGAAAGATGGTTTATGTATATACCCGAGGTGGTGGGTACCCAAAGTTCGGCCCGGCCGAACTTAACGCCTTTTTACTTGTTTGTAGGTTTGTTTGTATGTTTGTGTGTTCCTTATAGACTCAGAAACTCTTGAAATTTTCACAGATGGTGCATAATGATCCCGTGGTAAAAGTACCCTAAAAATAAAAGTTTCATATCCAAATTTCGGATGGGATACCTAGGGGGGCCGCCCCACCCTAAAACCTACCAAACATATATTTAGACCAATCACGACAATATGGGACTCAAATGAAAGGTATTTAGGATAAGAAATCGTAGCTGATATCCAATTGTCGGACCAAGTGTTTGTGGGACCACCCCAACCCAAACACCCCAAAATCGGACATATTTACCGATCATGGCAATGTGGGACTCAAATGAAAGGTATTTGCGAGTAGAATACCAATCTGATATCCAAATGTGGGACCACGTTTCTGGGGGTGGACCCCTTCCCCAAAACACCCCCCAAACAGGACTTATTTACTGACCATGGTAATATGGTGCTTAAATAAAAGGTATTTGAATGTAGAATTAGAATCTGATATTCAAATATGAGACCAAGTGTTTGGGGGGCCGCCTCTCCCCAAAAACCTCCCCCAAAGGGGACACATTTACGACCATAGCCATATGGGGCTCAAATGAAAGGTCTTTGGGAGTAAAGCACGAATCTGATATGAATATTTGGGAAAAGTGTCTATGGGGCATCCCCACCCCCACATCACCACCCAAATAGTAAGTATTTGCTGACTTTTGCAGTATGAGGCTCAAATAAAAGGGATTTTAAAGTGGAACACGAATTCGACATATATTTTCAAGGCCAACTGACTGAGTGGCTGCCCATCCCCCTAAACCGGTCACGTTTGCCGACTACGAAAATACGGACCCCAATTAAAAGTATTTGGGAGTAGACCACGTATCTGATATCAACATTAGGGACCAACTGTCATCCGGATAAAAATTGTGCAAGTTCCCAGGCAATAGCTTGTCTTGACAACAGCATGCATGTGGTAAGGGGCAAGTCTACTGAAAGAACCTTTCGCGACCAAGTCGGCTACATAGAAAGTTTTCTTTGTCAAGATAGCATTTCTTGACATTGAAGGTGATTTTAATAAGGTGAAGCCGACGTCAATCATGAAGGTGGTGGAGTTTCTAGGCATCAACACTGACGTAAGAAAGTGTCTTAATTACTCACTTACTAGAAGATGGATTACGGCAGGCGTGAGATCTGTAGGTCTACAAAAATTGGGTAGCAGAGGGACATCTCAATGACGTGTACTTTTTCTACCACTAACACGTATTATTTGCTCTGGAAGAGAAAGGTGTAAAAGATGCAGCGCGTGGTGATTATGTGGATATTGCGGTTAGGGGAGAGTTTCACAGCACTCTAAGAGATATACTTCAGGAAGCTCTACTTGCGAAAGTGAAGTGGGCTGTCGAAAGTGGTCTAGGCGTTGATCCGTGTAAGACAGAAGCAGTTCTTTTCAGCAGGAGGTATAAGTTGCACAAGTGGCACCTGTAGACTTCGAAGGAGAGAATGTTCCATTTATCAATAGCGTAAAATTTCCGAGTCTTTTTGCTGGACAGGATATGTAATTTCAAAGCGAACATCTTGGACAAAGCAGGAAAGGCAATTCTTGCCCCATGAACCTGCAAGAAAGCCTTTGCCAAAAGTTGGGGGTTTAAGCCACGTGTCATGCAGTTCTCAGGCCTATAATACTATATTGTATTGTAGTCTGGTGGATGGCGCTTCCAAATTCCACCTACTGCTCAATACTCAACCGGATCCAACGATGTTTTTTTTTGTAGATCACAGCAGCATTGAGGACGACACCATCCGATGCACTCAATTTCATGCTACACCTAATGTCGGACATTGAGGCTAGGCAAATTGCTGCGACCACTGCTGTAAAGGGAGATTACTTATAAGGCAACTACGGACAGTGTATTATCCTTCATACAATGCCCGATGTTCCAGGCAGTGTGGATTACAAATAGCTTGAGCCGCTTTTTGATAAAAGGTACTGTGCCTCTATTCCTGATAGAACTGATTGGAACTTCAATGTCCCTGGCAATAGAGTTGCATAAATTTCAATAGGGATGGAGTTCAGTATAACTTTTGATGTCATAACGGGACACATTGGGTTACGAGCTCACTTATGAGGCATGAGGGGAAGATGATGAGACGTTGTAACAATTCCTATGTCGTTGCCCGGCGTTAGCGACTAACAGACACCGGTACTAAGGTGGGGACACGAAACCAGAATTGAGCCAACATAGGGGAGTGATATGGAAAACAATTAAGGATATTGTAAGTAGCACGAAATTCCTAACTTAAACATTTTCTTTTTCAAGATTACTTTTTACTTTTTTAGAGCGCACAACAGGCCTTAGGTGTATGTCTACAGAGGAATGGGGCAGATTCATATCTGCAGCTAAACGACCAGGTGGGCATTGTATACTCTGAACAACAAGAACTGGTCATTTCGAGAAGGTTACCCGACCACTGTATGGTGTATCAAGCGGAGATCCCTGCAATTAAATAAGTGGTGGAATAGTTAAGATACAATGTCATAACGACGACTGCCATTTATATTCTCTCAGCTCCCATATAAACCGATTTCTCGATTTTACATCTAAAGCCCTTGAAGCCCCAATTTTCATTTGACTTGATTGAAATTTGGTATGTGAAGTACGTTTATACCCTCCAACATAATTTTTATAAATTTTAGAAGAAGCCAAGATTCAGCGCGGCCGAACTAAGTACGTTTTTACTTGCTTTTTACCAACCACAATAGGATGGGGTGTATACTGATCAAGTCATTCCGTTTGTAACACCTCGAAAAATTGGTCTAATACTCTTGACATCCCAAGTCAATCTAGCCTTGTCAATCCATCCCTCAATCTGTATGTCCGTTTGCCGAAAGCACGATAGCGGTCGAACGAGTAAAGATGATCACTTTAAAATTTACACAGAAAATTCTTATTCATGTATAAAGTTCGTTGAGCAATGCAAGTGGGCCATATCGACTAAGACTCAGAAAATTGGGAAGCATATATTTTTGTTCGATTTAGATGAAATTTCCTATGGTTTATACCTTTCAGCACCCATACTTACTCCCGCCAGTTAGGTTAAAAAACAAATATAGCCCCCATATGCCCCATCGCCGGATTTGACTTATTGAGACCCTTGAAGCCTCAATTTTGTCTGCATTGGCACAAATTTTAAATGTGAAGTACATTTATACCCTCTAACAAGCACACAAAATTCCAGATAGATCCATACGCAGATATAGCCCCTATATAAACCTGCGATTTGAGTTCTAAAGTGTTTACACACCTCAATTTTTACAAAATTTAGATGAAACTTGGTCGGTGAAGAACAACAGATTTGATTTCTTAAAACTAATCCAAATATAAACTAAATTTTTTTTCGGAATCAAAGGTGGTGGACCCAACACTTAGCACGTTTATACTTGTCTATAGTTGTGTATATGAAAACCTAACACCAAGCCCACAATACCATCAACCTAAGAGAAAATTTCTTCTTTCAATCAAACCTTTTTGCCTTTCTCTTATGCCTTTAAGGAATTCCAAACGAAAATCAATGCAATATCTCTTTTTAGAGTTTTGCACAAAATTAAAGCATACCTTTAGGTGTTTAAACATTGAATTGTTTAGGGCTTTGTTTCACATCCGTTCTGCTATTTCAAAATGTCGAGGAAGGGAAATTGTTTAAATTCTGCAAATTGTTTGTTTGCGAACAGAAGAGCAAAGAACGGCAACAAAAACATCTACAAGAATAGAATTGTAAAAGCACCTCAGGAATTTTTAGCAAAAAGCCTTGCAATTCATGTTACCTTTACATTAACCCCCAAACTGAACCCTAAATGTCCTTTGGTGCGGGAGAGACGTCTACATGTCTGATGATATGGTTGGCCCAAATCAATTCGATGTGTATGTGTGTGTTTGTCTGAAAGTGGAGTGAAATACTTTTTGCTTTCTTTGGTCATAGCCTGGCTTTCAAGCTGTCTTTCATAATGTCAAAAGCCAAAAACGAAATCACTATCAAAACCGAAAAAGCTTAACCAAGTAAAAACCAAAACTAAGTAAAAAAAGATTTCTTCGCAAGTATAAAGAGGCTTTACAAAGACACTAACAGCATAGCCACAGTATAGAGTATGCTCACTGACACATCTACCTGGTTACAGGATACACACCCTCACACACATATGTGTTTAGTGATTTAAAATGCAATTTGGAAATCAATGAATTTATAAACGGAGCCATGGATGGATGACTGTCGTCTTTTGGTATGTCTTATTTCGACCTCCCAAAACTGCTTCACTGCTTTATATCCTTCACTATAAATAGTGGGGTATCCTAAGTTCGTCATTTTGTTTGTAACAAATTTTAACCCTTAGACAACATAAATGGTATATTTGTACCAATTTTGATTTTCAACCCAATTTTTATACCCACCACCGAAGGAAGGGGGCATATTCACTTTGTCATTCCGTTTTAAACACATCGAAATATACATTACCAAACCCCTATTAAGGACTATCTAGTCATATCGGTCCATCAGTCTGTCCATCCGCCCTTTCATCTACCCGTCCGCCTGTCCATCCGTTAGTCTTTTAAAATGGAGATTATTAGTTGAAAAATTTAACAGATTCTTTCTTGAAAATTGAACATTACGTTGATATAGCCCGCATATATACCGATCTTACGGTTTAAGGTCTTAGGCCACATTCATTATCCGATTTACCTGAATTTGGCTCACATGTTGCGTTAGGCCCCTTGACGTTATTACCGAGTAGCTGCCATATAGACGGATCTCCCGATTTGAGGTCTTGGACCCACAAAAGACGCATTTATTATCCAATTTCACTGAAATTTGGCACAGTGTTGTTGTTAGGCGTTTCCGTGCGATATATTGTTCAGATGAGAGGAGCAAGAACTTAATTACAACCTTGTTCGAGATAATCCATTCATACGTGAGAATACACAGTCGAGAGTTAAGGTATTAAATATTCAGGGTAAATGCCTACTTGATCTTATTCAGAATGTAGGTGGCGTAATTTTGATCGGCAGGACAAGGAATGATGCTCGGATTGCCAGTGCGGGGATCATGGGTTCGATTCCCACCAGAGGCCCTTTTCTGTCAAAACTATGGTATCACAATGGACTGAAATTGTCTAGAAGAGTCTGAAAGGACAGCCACTCTTATCTAACAAAACCTATGATTAATGGAATAACCAATATTTTGAGACAGTCGTATAGAATGCCACAGAGTAGGAAATATTTCGAACCTAAGCACAAATGGTTCCACTGGAACTCTTTTCGTTTGAGATCTGTGGTGGGTAAAGTCCTGAGGTTATATAGGAATCAACACACAGCCGAGAATAGAAGGATTTACATGGAATCAAGGTCAAAATTTCAGATGATATGTGTTGAGAAGAAAATTCAATTCGCACACGCAAAGCTAGCCGCTTGACATTTTGCACAGATACTAACTATTGATGTAGGTCAAAGTCGATTACAAATGGGCCATATTAGTTAAGATTTGGATGTAGCTTCCTTATAAACCGATCTCCCGATTTTACTTCTTGAGCCCCTGGAAGGCGTCATTTTCGTCCTCTTTGGATAAAAATTTGCATGTGGTGTTATGTTATGACTTCCAACAACGGTCCAAATTGGTCTATAACCTGATATATCTCCCATATAAACCGATCTCCCGATTTGACTTTTGAAGCCGCCGCAATTTTTCTCCGATTTAGCTATAAATCGGCCCATAACCCGGTATAGCTTTTAGATAAACCGTTCTGCCGAACGGCAATGTCCACCATATTATAAAACATGGCCAATGGCCAGCGGTTTGGTGAGCGCTTTTATGTATATGTGCCCAAGCATCTGGTCCATTGTAGCAACGCCCGATTGGTTGGCGTTGTAACTCATAATAGCGAACGGCTTATTCTTTTCAGTTTGCATGTCCACACCGCAAGTATAATGTTGTGTCGACAGCAAAATTACCTTTTTGTACATCTCGGGCTAATATGAACATAGAGCTATATCGTCTTCGTTGAAGCCGAACAATGTGCTGTTGACAGGACGCGTATGATATCTTTTTTTTTTTTTGAGGCACACATGTCTTATTCGAGTGCACTGTTCCAAAATTTTCGGTTTTCTTCCTGATCAAAGTACACGCCAAAACCAAAGTTGTGAAAAAGTTGTCGGTATAAAGTGTATGGCCTGCACACTTGTTCACAACTTTCAATATCTCTTCAATCTCTTTTAATATGACTTCAAATATCCTCTCCGAAAGTAGAAACACAACAATTTCCCAGAGTAAATAATTCCTTTGACAGGGTAAAATGATTTTGGGTAGCACAACCGCCATATCTTTATACCGTACTTGGCAGGCTTCGATGGAATGTATTGTGTTTTTCGGGTGCGGCCTCTGTAGGGGAGTAACTGTTCATCAACGGCCACTTCATCATGCAGAGTGTAAGCTGCTGCCAAGTTAGACTGCGACATTTGCCAAATATCATCAATAGCCGCAGTTTTGCGTGTTTCCACTGTCGAATCTAAAATAACGCAGCTTTATATATTGGACAGCGCGTTGGGCCCTATAACTCTTCAAGAGGTTCACCACTCCATTTAGTGAGTCCAGCATACAAAATGTTATCCAAACCAGTAAGGAAGGGCAAAAGTCGGGCGGTGCCGACTGTGTAATATCCTACGCCTACATTATAAGTACAATGTGTGAACTATATCCAATTCTGAACCAATTTTTATGGACCTCTGCGAGCAAATATGTTCAAACTGTAAAAACTACGGTTGACAAATGACAACATTATGCAAATTACCCAAAATCTGACGAACATATATATGGGAGCTATATCTAATTCTGAACCGATTTCGAGCCAACCCTTAGATAATGTGATAGTCGTCGAGGAATGCGTCGTGCAAAATTTTGGTCAAACAATGCGCTTGCAGTGGCTCTTGGGGTGAAATTCTGCGATATACATATATGACAGCTATATCTAAATCTGGACCGATTTCTATGAAATTCGCCAGTAATATTGAGAGTCATAAGAAAATCCTTCCTGCAAAATTTCGACTGAATCGGTTAAAAAATTCTAGAAAATCGGTTAACAAAAGACCATTTTATTGCATTATTGCTGCAAATCGGACGAACATATATATAGGAGCTATATCTAAATCTGAACCGATTTTGACCAAACTCTATGTATATTGCGGTAGTCGCCAAGGAAAGCGTTGTGCAAAATGTTGGCAAGATTGGTCTATAAATATGCTTGCAGTGGCTATAGGAGTGAAAATCGGGCAATATATACATAGGAGAGCTATATCCAAATCTGAACCGATTTCCATAAAAGTCACCAGCAATGTCGACAGTCGTAAAAAAATCCTTCCTGCCAAATTTCGAGAGAATCGATTAACAAATGACCATTTTATTGCATTATTACTGAAAATCGGACGAACATATATATGAGAGATATATCCAGATCTGAACCGATTTTTTTCAATTTCGATAGGCTTCGTCTCTAGGCCGGAAAACATGTCTCTACCAAATTCGAAGACGATCGGATGAAAATTGCGACCTGTACTTTGTACACAAATTCAGATGGACAGACTGACAGACAGACGGACGGACAGACAGACGTACATAGCTAAATCGAATCAGAAAGTGATTCTGAGTCGATCGATATATCAATGGGTCTATCTCTTTTCCTTTTGGGTGTTACAAACAAATTCACTAAGTTATAATACCTGTAGGGTATAACAAGTAAAAGAGTGCTAAGTTCGCCCGGGCCGAATCTTATATACCCTCCACCATGGATCGCATTTGTCGAGTTCTTTTCCCGGCATCTCTTCTTAGGCAAAAAAGGATACAAGAAAAGATTTTCTCTACTATTAGGGCGATATCAAGATATGGTCCGGTTCGGACCACAATTAAATTATATGTTGGAGACCTGTGTAAAATGTCAGCCAATTCGAATAAGAATTGCGCCCTTTGGGGGCTCAACAAGTAAATAGGGAAATCGATTTATATCGGGTCTGTATCATGCTATAGGCCGATTTAGACCATAATAAACAAGTTTGCTGATGGTCATGAGAGGATCCGTCGTCCAATATTTTTGCCAAATCGGATAATAATTGCGACCTCTAGAGGCTCAATAAGTCAAGATCCCAAATCGATTTATATGACAGCTATATCAGGTTATTGACCGATTTGAACCTAATTTAGCACAGTTGTTGGAAGTCATAGCAAAACACGTCGTGCAAAATTTCAAGAAGTCAAGACCCAAGTTCGGTTTATATGGCAGCTATATCAGGTTATGAACCGATTTGAATCATACTTGGCACAATTGTTGTATATTATAACAAAACACGTGGTGCAAAATTTCATTCCAATCGGATAAGAATTGCGCACTCTAGAGGCTTATGGACCGATTTGAACCATACTTGGCACACTTGTTGGATATCATAACAAAATACTACATACAAAAATTCATTCAAATCGGATAAGAATTGCGGCCTATAAAGGCTCAAGAAGTCAAGACCCAAGATCGGTTTATATGGCAGCTATATCAGGTTATGGACCGATTTGAACCATAGTAAGCACAGTTGTTGGATATAATAACAAAACACGTCGTGCAAAATTTCATTCCAATCGGATAAGAATTGCGCACTCTAAAGGCTTAAGAAATCAAGACCCAAGATCGGTTTATATGGGAGCTATATCAAAACATGGACCGATATGGCCCATTTACAATGCCAACCGACCTACACTAATAAGAAGTATTTGTGCAAAATTTCAAGCGGTTAGCTTTACTCCTTCGGAAGTAAGCGTGCTTTCGACAGACAGACGGACGGACAGACGGACGGACGGACAGACGAACGGACGGACGGACAGACGGACGGACGGACGGACAGACGGACGGACGGACGGACATGGCTAGATCGACATGAAATGTCGCGACGATCAAGAATATATATACTTTATGGGGTCTCAGACGAATATTTCGATTAGTTACAAACAGAATGACGAAATTAGTATACCCCCCATCCTATGGTGGAGGGTATAAAAAGCATCGAACTCTTTCAAAGTGATTGATTTCCTTTCCTTTATGTTAGTTGGATTTGCCAAACTTCATGCAGCGTTCACTTCCGATCTTATTAGCGCCATGTCTTCGGTGATGAGCGAGCGGTATATGGCAAAGGGATCACATGTGGTTCCTACTTTAAATGCAAATTTTGGCCATGAACATTCCACAAAGGAACTGGGGCAAACATCTCATATATCAATGAGTGCAGTCCGATTCAAGCTTTAAGCTCAATGATAAGGGGCCTCCTTTTTATAGCCGAGTCCTAACGGAGAGTTGCATTGCGACATCTCTTTCGAGAGAAGTTTTACATGGCATAGTACCTCACAAATGTTGCCAGCATTAGGAGGGGAAAACCACAGCTGAAAATTTTTTCGGATGGTCTTAACAGGATTCGAACCCAGGCGTTCTGCGTCATAGGCGGACATGCTAACCTCTGTACTACGGTGGCCTCCATGTGGTTCCTACTGGTCCCGGAAAACAAGCCAAAAGAGAGTGCATTTGTTAAGAATTTCTTGAAATTTCAGTACAAGTTCTCAGCGGTCCCTTTTCACACCATCCCGTACTAAACACATAATAAAAGTTAGAAGGTTGATTGATTTGATGAAAGTAATATCGAAAATATTCGAAAATACCCTACACGATCTTTCCATATTTCGATTTAGTTTAGTACTGTGCAGGGCTCTTAGTATTCGCTATGACTACACCTAATCCCATGCACACTTATTTTCCTATATCCCCAGGCAGGAACTTTTTATATGCATGGGTGTTTGTGTGTCGATATTCATGTAACTGACATTGCCAGGATTGACATTGACATTTGGTCTATTTCACATTGACTTTTTGTTCAATGCTGTGCTTTGCTTTCGTTCTACACATCTGCTCATTTCCATTCGGTTTATCAGGGCTAAGTTCAAACGTTTTGGCTTTTGAAACAAAACAAAACTTTACTATACCCCCCCGACACCCACGCAGACATAATAAAGCCATACAAATATGGAATCGTTAAAACAACAACTAAACTAACTATTGTATTGTTCAACCTTGCAGTTCCAATTGATTTCACCACACTTCATTTAAACGTATTCAGAGGCATACAATCACAGACACCAAAAAGACTCTATCAGGAGGGTTGGTGGTAGCTCCCTTGCCCTTGTTATACTCACCCCAAAAAAAAGACGACCTCTAACAAAACACTTAAGTCCTGTAGACGTATACACATACCGATGTAGACCTTTAAATGGATTCCATTGCATGGATTGTTTGTAGTTGGCAGCGTCAAAGTTTTTACTCCATGTTTTAATCTAACTTAATCGAACATCGAATTGCCATCAATGGTCGAAAAGAGGGTGGCATTAAAATTCGGGGTCAATTCTTAAAACGAATTGTTTAATGCAATCAAAATTAAATCCAGTTAAAACGTATCAAGTTCAGCCAGCCCTAACTTTGGATACTGAACACCATGGATTGTACACAAAATTCGCACAACTGCACTTAGTTGAAGAGCACATGTGTGGTTTATGTACAACATTTTCTCTAAATTAGCCCAAAATTGGAGCTCAAATTGTTCGAGGTGTAACAAAAGGAATGACTAGATTAGTATACCACCTCATTCTATGGTGGTATCCTAAACGAATGCCTACTTAGTTAACTATCGCAGATCGTTTGTTCAACTAGCCAATCTCAGAAAAGATTTAACAAGTAAAAAGGCGTTAAGTTCGGCCGGGCCGAACTTTGGATACCCACCACCTCGGGTATATATGTAAACCACCTTTCATCAAAATTCGGTGAAAATTTCATACCTTATGTCCCATATCAGTTATATCAAAATAGGTTCCGATTTGGACCAAATATTAATAAGTATACTAGCTAAATTAAAAAAAAAAACAAGTAAAAGCGTGCTAAGTTCGGCCGGGCCGAATCTTATATACCCTCCACCATGGATCGCATTTGTCGAGTTCTCTTCCCGGCATCTTTTCTTAGGCAAAACAGGATATAAGAAAAGATTTGCTCTGCTATTAGAGCGATATCAAGATATGGTCCTGTTTGGACCACAATTAAATTATATGTTGGAGACCTGTGTAAAATGTCAGCCAATTCGAATAAGAATTGCGCTCTTTGTGAGCTCAAAAAGTAAAATAGAGAGATCGATTTATATGGGAGCTGTATCGGGCTTTGGTCCGATTCTGATCATAATAAACACGTTTGTTGATGGTCATGGGAGAATCCGTCGTACAAAATTTCAGGCAAATCGGATATTACTTGCGACCTCTAGAGGCTCAAGAAGTCAAGATCCCAGATCGGTTTATATGGCAGCTATATCAGGTTATGAACCGACTTGTACTTTATTTGCCATAGTTGTTGAAAGTAACAATAAAAAACGTCTTGCGAAATTTCAGCCAAATCGGATAGGAATTACGCCCTCTAGAAGCTCAAGAAGTCAAGTCCCCAGATCTGTTTATATGACAGCTATATCAGGTTATGAACCGATTTGAACCATATTTGGCACAGTTGTTGGATATCATAACAAAATACTACGTGCCAAAATTCATTCAAATCGGATAGGAATTACGCCCTTTAGAGGCTCAAGAAGTCAAGACCCAAAATCGGTTTATATGACAGCTATATAAGGTTATGAAACGATTTAATCCATACTTGGCACAGTTGTTGGATATCGTAACAAAACACGTCGTGCAAAATTTCATTCCAATCGGATAAGAATTGCGCACTCTAGAGGCTCAAGAAGTTAAGACCCAAGATCGGTTTATATGGCAGCTATATCAGGTTATTGACCGATTTGAACCATACTTGGCACAGTTGTTGGATATAATAACAAAACACGTCGTGCAAAATTTCATTCCAATCGGATAAGAATTGCGCATTCTAGAGGCTCAAGAAGTCAAGACCCAAGATCGGTTTATATGGCAGCTATATCAGGTTATCGACCGATGTGAACAATTCTTGGCATAGTTGTTGGATATCATAACAAAACACGTCGTGCAAAATTTCATCCCAATCGGATAAGAATTGCGCACGCTAGAGGCTCAAGAAGTCAAGACCCAAGATCGGTTTATATGGCAGCTATATCAGGTTATGGACCGATTTAAACTATACTTGGCACAGTTGTTGAATATCATAGCAAAACGCTTCGTGCAAAATTTCATTCCAATCGGATAAGAATTGCGCACTCTAGAGGCTTAAGAAGTCAAGACCCAAGATCGGTTTATATGGCAGCTATATCAAAACATGGACCGATATGGCCCATTTACAATACCAACCGACCTACACTAATAAGAAGTATTTGTGCAAAATTTCAAGCGGCTAGCTTTACTCCTTCGGAAGTTAGCGTGCTTTCGACAGACAGACGGATGGACGGACGGACGGACGGACGGACGGACAGACGGACGGACATGGCTAAATCGACATAAAATTTCACGACGATCAAGAATATATATACTTTATGGGGTCTCCGACGAATATTTCGAGTAGTTACAAACAGAATGACGAAATTAGTATACCCCCCATCTTATGGTGGAGGGTATAATAAACCGATCTGAATTATATACGACACGGATGTCGAAAAGCCTAATGTAAGACACTGTGTCAAACTTCAGTGAAATCGGATTATAAATGCGCCTTTTATGGGGCTAAGACTTTAAATAGAGATATCTTTCTAAAGGGTGATTTTTTTGAGGTTAGGATTTTCATGCATTAGTATTTGACAGATCACGTGGGATTTCAGACATGGTGTCAAAGAGAAAGATGCTCAGTATGCTTTGACATTTCATCATGAATAGACTTACTTACGAGCAACGCTTGCAAATCATTGAATTTTATTACCAAAATCAGTGTTCGGTTCGAAATGTGTTCATTCACAACGTTGCGTCCAACAGCATCTTTGAAAAAATACGGTCCAATGATTCCACCAGCGTACAAACCACACCAAACAGTGCATTTTTCGGGATGCATGGGCAGTTCTTGAACGGCTTCTGGTTGCTCTTTACTCCAAATGCGGCAATTTTGCTTATTTACGTAGCCATTCAACCAGAAATGAGCCTCATCGCTGAACAAAATTTGTCAAAATTTGAACACATTTCGAACCGAACACTGATTTTGGTAATAAAATTCAATGATTTGCAAGCGTTGCTCGTTAGTAAGTTTATTCATGATGAAATGTCAAAGCATACTGAGCATCTTTCTCTTTGACACCATGTCTGAAATCCCACGTGATCTGTCAAATACTAATGCATGAAAATCCTAACCTCAAAGAAATCACCCTTTACATGACAGCTATATCCAAATCTGGACCGATTTGGGTCAAGTTGCATAAAAATGTCAAAGAGCCTAACACAAAGCACTGTCCCAAATTTCGGCGAAATCGTACAATAAATGCGCCTTTTATGGGGCCAAGACTTTAAATCGAGATATCGGTCTATATGGCAGCTACATCCAACTCTGGACTGATCTGTGCGATATTGCAGAAGTATGTCAAGGCCCTTAACCTAACTCACTGTCCCAAATTTCGGCGACATCGGACAATAAATAAGCATTTTATGGGCCCAAAACCATAAATCAAGAAGTCGGTCTATATGGCAGCTATATCCAAATCTGAACCGATCTGGACCAAATTGAAGAAAGATGTCGAAGGGGCTAACACAACTCATTGTCCCAAATTTCAGCAAAATCGGATAATAAATGTGGGTTTTATGGGCTTAAAACCATAAATCGGAGGATGGGTCTATATGACAGCTATATCCAAATCTGGACCGATATGAGCCAAATTGACGGAGGATGTCGATGGGCCTTACACAATTCACTGTCCCGAATTTCATCAAAATCGGATAATAAATGTGGCTTTTGTGGGCCTAAGACCCCAAATCGGAGGATCGGTCTATATGGCAGCTATATCCAAATCTGAACCAATCTGAGCCAAATTAACGGAGGAAGTCGAAGGGCCTAACACAACTCACTGTCCCAAATTTCACCAAAATTGGTTAATAAATGTGGCTTTTATGGGCCTTAGACTCTAAATCGGAGGATCGGTCTATATGGCAGCTATATCCAAATCTGGACCGATCTGAGCCAAATTGACGAAGAATATTGAAGGGCCTAACACAACTCACTGTCCCAAATTTCAGCAAAATCGGATAATAAATGTGGCTTTTATTGGCCTAAGACCCTAAATCGGCGGATCGGTCTATATGGGGGCTATATCAAGATATAGTCCGATATAGCCCATCTTCGAACTTAACCTGCTTATGGACAAAAAAGCAAAATTTCAGCTCAATATCTCTATTTTTAAAGACTGTAGCGTGATTTCAACAGACAGACGGACAGACGGACGGACATGTCTAGATGGTCTTAGATTTTTACGCTGATCAAGAATATATATATACTTTATAGGGTCGGAAATGGATATTTCGATGTGTTGCAAACGGAATGACAAAATGAATATACCCCCATCCTTCGGTGGTGGGTATAAAAAGGTCTACATCTTTTTGGCTCCTTTTCCAATTTCAAACACTAAAGGCCTTATCACCTTTCCTTTATAGAACTGTCAAATAAACCTATTTTAAGGTTTCATAAAGTCTTGTGAATTAGGCCGTAAGTTTCGAGTTGCCTTTCCATTGGAGTTTTAGTTTCCCCTTTTTGCGTATACCACATTCAAATGCCTTTTAAGCTGGAGCTTCTTCATTCATTCGGGCAATATGACCCGTCGTCGACCCCAGACCGAACGGGGATCCACGCGAGTTGCTTCGGACTTCATAGAAACTGTGTCCAGACGGCGGATGATAGGGGGAATGCCTCAAGGGGGGTGTCCTCGCCGATACTCTGGAGCCTGGCAATAAACGAGGTATTATTGGATCTTCAAGAGGAAGGCTTGAAACATCTCGTATATGCGGATGACATGGTCCTATAGATCGAGGCAGATTTCTGTCGACGATCAGCAAGATTATAGAGACTGTGGAGGCTATCGAGATTAGCTTCGAGAAATTAACTGAGGACCAACCCAAGGAAGACGAAGTTGGTACTCTTCACTCGTAGATATAAGATATCTGATTTTAAACTCCCATCATTGAACTGAACCACTTTGCAATTGTCAAGGGAGGCGAAACAGCTAGGCCTAGTCCTCGTTTCAAAACTGTCCTGGAAATGTACTACCGAAGAAAGGTACCGAAAGGCGATGTGGACCTTCTAACCCTGCAGAAGGATGTTCAGTAGAAGGGGAGTAATTAGCCCGAAGATGATATGGTGGATGTACACGGTCACTATGAGAGCAGTGCTGAAACTCTTCAAGAAAGTAGGAACTTCGAGCCGTAGTCGTATCTTTGTAGATATAAGATACCAGATTATAAACTCCCATCATTGAACGGAAGCAATCTGCAATTGTCGAGGGAGGCGAAATAGCTAGGCCTAGTCCTCGTTTCGAAACTGTCCTGGAAAAGTACTATGGAAGAAAGGTACCGAAAGGCGATGTGCAGCGTCTAACCCTCCAGAAGGATGTTCAGTAGGAAGAGAGTAATTAGCCCGAAGATGATATGCTGGATGTACACGGTCATTATGAGAGCAGTGCTGAAATTCTTCACGACAAAAGGAACTTCGAGTCGCTAAAGTAGCGCTCTGGCTGAGGTAAATTAGTATGCTGAGAGTAGAAGCACATGGCCACTGCTCCATTCTGAAGGCCATGTATGCAGAAGATGGGCGGAGGAGGGACACAGACTACCTGTAGCCGAGACCGATTTGGGAGTGGTTATTCCGGGGTTTAGGTACAGAGATTGGCCTGCTTTGGGATCACCGCGACGTTAAGATCCTCACCGCAGGCGGGTCTGGAGATTATGCTGAAATTGTAGCCTGTTGAGATATATATTCGGGCTGTAACGCTAAGGTAGCGCTCAGGCTGAGGCAACTTGGCATGTTGAGTGAAGGTGGACATGGGCACTGCTTCATTCTGGAGACCTTGGATGCAGAAGGTCGGTAGGGGAGGTCGGTAGGGGAGTGAAGGTGGACATGGGCACTGCTTCGTTCTGGAGACCTTGGATGCAGAAGGTCGGTAGGGGAGGGTCTCAGACTATCGGTCTCCAAGACCGAATTCGGTTGAAGTTGTTCCGGATTCGTTTTCCCGGAAAGGTGGAGTGGGAAGCGGATGCTGTGTTTGAGTTGGATAAGACCTTGGTCTTCACTGACCGCTCCAATAAAGATTCAGGGAATGGACTGGGGGTTTACTTGGAGACGCTCAGCATCGGTACATCAGTTAGACTGCCGGTCTAATGTATTGTCTTTCAGGCAGAGGTATGTGCCATTACGTTGGCCGCCACCTACGAAACTCAGAATATATGTGCATCGGTATGTCAGTTAGACTGCCGGGCTAGGGCATTGTCTTTCAGGCAGAGGTCTGTGCCATTACGTTGGCCGCAACCTTCGAAACTCAGAATATATGTGGACACTATGGAGGCCCTCAAGGCCTAGAATTCAAGGACGATGAGGTCAATGTGTGTGGCCAATGAGAACGCGGATGAGTATGAGGGAATCCTTCACGGCTGGCAGACCTGTAGCCAGTCATGCACAAGTTCTTTTGCCGAACTACTGAATATAGGAGAGGAGGTGGTTTAGGTACAGAGACTGGCATGTGTCGGGATCACCGTGGCGTTAAGATCCACACCGCAGGCGGGTCTGGAGCTAATGCTTAGGGACTGGACTGGGGTTTTACTCGGAGACGCTCAGCATCGGTACGTCAGTTAGACTGCCGGACTAGTGCAATGCCATTACGTTGGCCGCCACCTTCGAAATTCAGAATATATGTGGACAGTATGGAGGCCCCTAAGACCTAGAATTCACGGACGACGAGGTTGATTCCCCAAGAAGGAATCCTCCACGGCTGCTAGACCTGTTGTCATGCACACGTGCTTTTGCCGAACTACTGAACATAGGAGGGGAGTTGGGCAATGTAGAAGCAGTGGCGAGGTGGAAGGATGTCGGATGTTGCTGGCCCTCGATAAGGGGCTCTGAGTTTGGTTACAGGGGTCATTGCCAGACACTGTGCGATAGCCCGCCTTAAGGCCGCGAGCAGAGAGTCCGCCATAACGACTACTGTGGACATTGTCTTGATGATGATGATGATGAGTATGAGGCGGAGACAATCAAGTACAAATGGATTGACTTGATTAGTATACCGCCATCCTATGGTTATGGATATAAAAATAGGGCTACCATTGGTAGCGGCTATAAAATTCTATGAACGAGTACATCCAATTCTAACTCACTTACTTAGTTTGCTAACGCAGAAAGTTTGTTCAACTTGCCGAACTTAGTTTTAAAAACTTGCCGAAGAATAGTTTTCAAAGCGCCTGCTCTGCTCATGTCCGCATGTTCGGGAGAACCTATGCTCCATCCTAGGGAGGCTGTTCTTCTCAGATCTCGGTGAACTTGCAGATGTGTCTTTGGGGAGTGTGCTCAGATACGTGGATAAGGCGTTTATTTCCTATTCTATTCCTACACTACCTACATTTCCTGCATTTTCATATTTCTTTATCTCACTAGGATGTCACAATGGACCGGACTGGCCATCAAGTGAACTCTCTTTCGGTGTGGGCAACCCTAACCTATACTAACCTATGTCCCCCCATTCTTTGGTGGTGGGTGTCAGGGACGTAGCCAGGGGCGGACTATCGGCAGGCCACCGTGGCGCAGAGGTTAGCATATACACCTATGACATTGAGCGCATGGGTTCAAAACCTGGCGAAAACATCGGAAAAAAGTGAAAAGGATATTCAGTAATGAATATATATATATATGTATACATATACATATACATATATGGTATATATGTAAACTACCTTTCATCATAATCTGAATAATCATACTGAAATATGGTCCGATTTGAACCAAATTTGGCACGACATTGAGTGGTCTAGTAAATACAAGTCACGGTTCAATTTGTAGAACAAACTATTGGTCTTTTTGGTAACTATATCCAAATATAGACAAATGGGTCTATATGGAGGCTATATGGAGGCTATATCAAGATGATGTCCGATAAAGCCCATCTTTGAAATTAACCTGCCTATAGACAAAAAAAAAGAATCTACGTAAAGTTCAAGCTCAATATCTCTATTTTTAATGAATATGGCGATGTTGCAAACGGAATGACAAACTGAATACACCCCCATCCTTCAGTGGTGGGTATAAACATTTTCAGTGATGGTTATCCCCTCCTAATGCTGGCGACATTTGTGAGGTACTTTGCCAAGTAAAAACTTCTCCCCAAAGAGGTGTCGCACCTCGCCCTCGGCTATAAAAAGTAGGCCCCGTATGACTAAGCTTAAACTGGAATCGGACAGCACTCATTGATGTGTGTGAAGTTTGCCCCTGTTCCTTAATGGAATGTTCCTATACAAATTTGTGTTCGCATGATTGTCAATTTTGAAGTTTTAGAGTTAAGTGCAACTCTTGCAACCGCCCTTATCAAACGTCCTTCTAGCTTGAAAAATCTGAGCGTTTTATGTTAAAGCTAGTGGCATGTTGTACTGACGTCCACTTTCTACCATTAAGGGTGGTTTATAGATGACTTTACTTGATTTCTGAACAAATCAACAGCACTTCATTCAGCCTGGCTGGCGTTCACCATTACCAAAATTGAACAAGGAAATCTTTGGGGAACTCAAACCACCTGATATCTTATTACAAGCTTTAATAATGGATTTTTTTTTGGAAAATCAAGGCAAGAAATCCCAATCAAAATCAAAAACAAGCAAGTAATCTTTTTATACCCTACGCCAGATTAGGTATGCAGACTAAGTCGTCGAAAGTGAAATTTTCTTATGAAAATCGTGAGATACATATACACATATAAATCTGAACCGAACAGGGGCAAAATTTCAATGAATTTTTTTCTAAAGGCAAAATTTCAATAATTCCTTTTCTAAAGACAAAACTTCAATAAAATGTTTAATAAAGCCAAAATTTTAATGAACGTTTTTTTGAAACAAAAATTTCAATAAAACAAACAAAATTTCAATGAAATTTTTTCCAAAACCAAAATTCGAATAAAATTTTTCTTAAGACGAAATTTTGATAATTTTTTTCTAAAGACAAAACATCAATGTTTCCTTTTCTAAAGACTAAATTTCAATAAATTTTTTTCTTAAGACGAAGTTTTGAATTTTTTTTTCTAAAGATACAATTTAAATGAAAATTTTTGTTGAGATCAAATTTAAAGGAAAGAGTTTCATTGAATTTTGGTATCAAAATTAAGTCAAATTTTCTCAAAAGAATGAAGTGCAATCAAATTTCTTCTGAAGATAAAATTTTTGGTTTTGTTTATTTGCTTCGAAATTTGATCTCTAAAAAGTTAAACGGCGTTATGTTCGGCCGGGCTGAACTTTGGGTACCAAACCCCTCGGCTACATGTGTAAACCAAAAATGCAAATTTTGCTAATGAACATTCCACCAAGGAACAGGGGCAAACTTCTCACATATCAATGAGTGCAGTCCGATTCAAGTTTAAGCTCATAGCTAAGCGGCCTCCTTCTTATAGCCGAATCCGAACGGCGTGCCGCAGTGCGACACCTCTTTGGAGAGAAGTTTTATATGGCACAGTACCTCACAAATGTTGCCAGCATTAGGAGGGGAAACCACAGATGCAATTTTTTCCTGATGGTCTCGCCAGGATTCGAACCCAGGCGTTCAGCGTGTAATATGTGTAAACCACCTTTCATAATAATCCAGTGAAGAATGCGTAATATACGCCCCCATAGCAGCTATATCGAAATATAGTCCGATTTGGACAAAATTCGGCAAGGGCCTAACACAACTCTGTGATCAAAATTTTGGCGACAATGGACAGAAAATGCGTCTTTTATGGACCCAAAACCTTAAATCGATAGATCGGTCTATATGGCAGCTATATCCAAATCTCAAATTTCAACCAAATCGAATAATAAATGTGGCTTTTTAGGCCTAAGACCCTAAATCGGCGAATCGGTCTATATGGGGGCTATATCAAGATATAGTCCGATATAGCCCATCTTCCAACTTAATCTGCTTATGGACAAAAAAAAATTGTGCAACGTTTCAGCTCAATATCTCTGTAGCGTGATTTCAACAGACAGACGGACGGACATGTCTAGATCGTCTTAGATTTTTACGCTGATCAAGAATATTTATACTTTATAGGGTCTGATATGGATTTTTCGATGTGTTGCAAACGGAATGATAAAATGAATATACCCCCATCCATCGGCGGTGGGTATAATAAGCGCTCCGACACTGAATGTATCCTATAAGACACTTTGTGCCTGTAGAGGGCGCTGTTTTCATCCGATTGGGCTTAAATTTTGTACAATGACTTCTCTTATGACTTCCAACTGACTTTATTACATTTGGTCTTATTCAGTCTGTGAATCGATATTGCTTCTATATAAATCGATCTCTTGATTTTTACTTCTCATTTTCGTTTGATATATAGATGATAGGGAATAAACGATAGTATCGATACAATCGATATTTATTATGAGAAATATCGAAAATACCGATTGTTGCGAATATCGATAGTTTGCCAGCTCTACCCTAGAAGTCAAATCGGGCAATGGGTTTATATGGGAGCTATATCAGGTTATAGAGCGATTTCAACAGTACTTGTCGCAGTTATTGGAAGTCATAACAAATCGCTATATGCAAAATTTCAGCCAAATCGGACAAAAATTGTGGCTTGTAAGGGCTCTAGAATTCAAATCAGGCGAGCGGTTTAAATGGGTGCTATATCAGTTTATAGACAGATTTGAACCATATTTGAAACACTTGTTGAAAGTCATTTTAGAACTCCACATGCAAAATTTCAGCAAAATTGCGGATTCCAGGGCTCAAGAATTCAAATCGGGAGATCGGTTTATATGTAAGCTAAAGCTAAATCTGAACCAATATGGCTCATTTGCAAGCCCAACGACCTACATTGATGTTTAGTATCTGTGCAAAATATCAAGCGGCTAGCTTTACGCGTTCGCCCTCTATCGGGATTTCGAAAGACGGTGGGACGCATGGACTGACATGTATTTGGTACTTTTTTTAAAGAACGGGAAAGATTTCTGAAATTTTATACGCAATTATTACAAAACTTCAAAATCTTTTAAACTGAGTTGTACCTAGGTTTATGGGAGTCCTACACCAAAAATGAGGTAGCGAAGTGCACCACCGGGATGCTTGTCGGTTTGTATGGGGGCTAAATCTGTTTATAGACCGATTCGAATCATGCTCGGCACGGATGTTGTCTGCTGAAAATTGAGGCTGCTAGGGGTTTAAATATCAAATTCGAGGATTGGTTTATATGGGGGCTACGATATATCCAAATCTAAACCAATGTGACCCAATTGCAATCTGCAACGATATACATCAACATTTTAAGCGAATGTCTTAATTCGTTCTACCGCCATCGTGATTTCCGCAGATGGGCGGACGAACGGAAAGGCGGACATGGACGATCCAGAATATATATACTTTATGGGGTCACAGATCAATATTTCGTTGTGTAACAAACGGAATGACTAGATTAGTATACCACCATCCCATGGTGGATGGGGGTATACTAACCACTTTACGAATCTTTAACCACCCTCTGCATTTCTTTACATGCAACGCAACTCACTTCCATAGTATGGCTGGCCATTTCTGTCTGTGGCAGTTGGTATGTGTGTGCTCATGTGAATATGCTTTGATTGGTTATGGGGCCAGAGCATGTTAGTGTGAGGCATACGTAAGGATATGTATGGTATGTCAGCATTACCACTAACATAACTATACACAACTTTCCTCTTTGCGATTAGTTCCATCTATGTCTATGTGTTCAATTGTTTGCTGAACTCTTAGTGCAGTGTTATTGTTTTTGTTGAGGTTTGCTGTTGTTTTTGTTTGTCATCATCACCATTTGCTGCTCCATTCTACAAACTACTGGAGTGTTTGTTTGCTTATTTGTTTTCCTCTTGGCTCTGTTGACAGTTCTTTTATCCTTCACCGCCTCCCTCTCCGGCACCAACAATTTGGCATTTCTACCGAATTTTTCTAATAAAATATAATGGTAAAACAATCATTGTTTTGCTGTTGATTTTATTCCATACCATCGCCATCGCCATCATCCGCAGGGGCCTTGGTTTCAATTCTTTTTTGTGTTCCGTTTATTGAATTTTATTATTATCAATTTTGTTGCCTTTATCTCAGTGTTTGTTCTTTTATTTTGCCTTGTTTGTTTGTTTTAACGTTACTCTTCATTGACAATTGTGTTATTACAATTATGGGGAATTTTTGTTCTACTCTTCTGTGTTCTCTATAGCATGTCGTCCTTTTATGGTTCCGCTGTCATCATTATCATCATAATACTACACGTCCTATTTGCATTTGTAACACTAGCCTACTAAGAAGATTTAAACAATGTTGGTAAAGTTTTTATTACAGAACAAAGCAAAATCAACGATAAAATTTAAAGGAAGACAATTTGTCAACAAATTTTTCGCTGAGACAAAATTTTAAAGGAATTTTAATGAAATCCAATAGTTTTGCTACATACCAAAGAGACACTCTAGGATTGATTATCTCAATTAAAAAGTACGAAGGGGACAATCGACCATGTAACTAAGGTTAGATTAGTTTAAAGTGGCAGTTTATTATATAAACTAGCTGAACAGGGCCCGCTCCACTACGTCTTCTTTCACTCTCTAATATATCTGATCCCTATATGGTCACGTCAGGATATTAATTCTGTTTGAAATATGTCTTTGAGATATTTCGCGCCAATGTGGATATTATATTGGTGCTCTTCTCCCAAATACCTTTCATTGGAGCCGTATACTGCTATGGTCGGTAAATAAATATGTCCAGATTCGTGCTCTGGTCTCAAATACCTTTCATTTGAGTCTCATATTGTCATTATAGGTTTATATTTGGCTGGTGCCTTTGGAGGTGGGGCGACCCCCTAGATAGCCCACCCATCTCCGAGATCTGACCTTTTTGGAAATAGGGTAAGAGGAGGGTCCTCCCATTAAAGTTTGGATGTTAGATCTACTTCATTCTCTTGGATTTGGTGGTGGATTGGAGTAGCCAAAGTCTTTGCCACAAAAGTGGATATCAGCCATGAAATAAATACAGATATGAGCCCCTTTTTGCCATAATCCACAAATATGTCCAGTGTGAGGGGTATGCAAGGTGGGACGGCCACCCACGTACTTACAAACAAACAACAAATTTTGCCCATGAACATTCCACTAAGGAAAAGGGGCAAACTTCTCATAGGTCAATGAGTGCAGTCGGATTCAAGTTTTAAGCTCAGTGATAAGGGACCTCCTTTTATAGCCGAGTCCGCAGGTCCTCCTAAGTCCATTCCAATTTGAGGGTCCTTTCATTGAGTACAATATATTCTCGGTCATCCTACATGACAGTTTGGCGTTGCATTTATTGGGAGGAGAGGGTCGGCCCCCCGACGCTGAGAACCAAACGACAATTTATTTGGGTGTTTTATTGTCTCTATCTACTGTCCTGCGGAACGTTAGGACGTGACCCAGATACTTGAATCCTTATACCAACAATAGATTCGAAATATACTGTACTTTTAATTCACATATTATCCCGAACGAACTACAAGTCCTATTAAAAGGTATTTAGTGGATGGGCTGATACCAGACTCTGTCCCAATTGTACATGCCAGATTCGTAGTCAAGTCCAAAAGACCTTTCATTCGATACCCATTTTGTGACGTTGGACATTTATGCCCGTTTTGGGTTTTCTATACCTACCACCGATGGATGGGTGTATATTCATTTTGTCATTCCGTTTGCAACACATCGAAATATCCATTTCCGACCCTATAAAGTATATACATTCTTGATCAGCGTAAAAATCTAAGACGATCTAGACATGTCCGTCCGTCTATCCGTCTGTCTATTGAAATCACGCTACAGTCTTCAAAAACAGAGATATTGAGTTGAAACTTTGCACAGAATCTTCTTTTGTCCATAAGCAGGTTAACTTCGAATATGGGCTATATCGGACTTTATCTTGATATAGACCCAATATAGACCGATCCGCCGATTTAGGGTCTTAGGCCAATAATAGCCACATTTATTATCCGATTTTGCTGAAATTTGGGACAGTGAGTTGTCTCTGGCCCTTCGACATCCTCAGTCAATTTGGCCCAGATCCGTTAAGATTTGGATATAGCTGCCATATAGACCGATCCTCTAATTTAGGGTCTTAGCCACATTTACTATCCGATTTTGCTGAAATTTGGGACAGTGAGTTGTGTTAGGCCTTTCAACGTTCTTCGTCAAATTGGCTCAGATCGGTCCACGTTTGGATACAGCTGCCATATAGACCGATCCTCCGATTAAGGGACATAGGCCCATAAAAGCCACATTTATTATACGATTTTGCTGAAATTTGGAACAGTGAGTTAGGTTAAGCCCCCTGACATATTTCTGCATCACCGCACAGATCGGTCCAGATTTGGATATAGCTGCCATATAGACCGATCTCTCTGTTTTACGTTTTGAGGCCATAAAAGGCACATTTATAATCCTAATTCACTGCAATTTGAGACCCTGACTTATGTTATGCTTTTCGACATCCGTGTCGTATATAATTCAGATTGGTTTATTTTTAGATATAACTACTAAAAAGACCAATATTTTGTTATATACAATTGGACAATGACATTTACTTATTAGTATTTGGTCCAAATCGGAACATATATTGATATAGCTGCTATGGGGCATAAGGTATGAGTTTTGCACCGGATTTTGACAAAAGGTGGTTTACATATATACCCGAGGTGGTGGGTATCCAAAGTTCGGCCCGGCCGAACTTAACGCCTTTTTACTTGTTTTTTTTTTTTTTTTTTTTTGGATAGGGGAGGCCCCTTAGACACCTTGGACCAAATTCTTCCAATATCTTTCGTTTGATACCCATATTGTCCCAATCGGTAAACATCTCCTGTTTGAGGGGTTTTGGGAGTGGGAGGCGCCTCAGACACCAAGGCCTCAGACACCTCTATAGTGTCCCAATTGGTAAATCTGTCCCGCTGGGTGGTTTTGGGGGGTGGGTAGGGCCCTCAGACACCATAAAAAAAATTTGTCTCAGATTTGTATTCTACTTTTTAATACCTTTTATTTGATACCCATATTACTCAAAGCGCTTAAAGTTTCCTGTTGGGTGGTGTTTTGGGGATGGGGCCCCCCGCCAGTTAGGGTAACATTTCAATACCAAGTTCGTACTCTATTCTCAAATATCTTTCATTCTATACCCATATTGCCCAAAGCGGTGGGGCTTTTTTTGAGGGTGGGGAACCTCCCAAAACTTAAGAATGAAATTTGTATACCAAATTGGTACTCTACTCTTAAATACCTTTCATTTGATACCCATATTGTCCCAATCAGTGCACATGTTCGTTCGGGTGGGTTTTGGGATGGGGCGTCCCCCCCGATTATTTGGAACAAAATGTTTTACCAATTTCGTGTTTTTGGATTACCATAAGATGGCATACAGAATTTCGCTTAAATCGGTGTACGCATCTCCGAGATCTAGCGTTTTTGAAAATTGGGGTATGGGGGAGAGTTCGCTCCCCCTTCGGATACAAAAAAATGGAGTACTGTGAAAATTTAATGAAAGTCGGTTCAGGCGTTTTTGAGTCTATACGGAACAGACAAACAAACAAACAAAACAATTTCATTTTTATATAATAGAAGATAGACAGATAGACTCACTTGGAATATTTTAGTCCATTGACAGACGAGGCCTCAGGTGGGAATCCAACCGACGACCCAGCAGTGGCAATCTAAGCACGCTACCCACTTGCCTACCGATGCGACCAACCTACTATGTAACTTAAGAAACTTGAGGAGTTTTTCAAAGCAGAAAGTCATTGACAGTCAATGCCCCCAAAATATTAAACAGCTTATTCATTTGATTCCCAAGACATCCATTGTAGTCCTGTGTAATTTGCTCCAATTGTTTTTTCCCCATTCCATATTTTACTATTTTTTCTCTTATCGTTTTCTAGTTTACGCCACATAAAGTAAATGGGTCAATTGATTACACAAAACACAGAATTGAGTCTCTGGAGGATAGGGTAGTTAAGAAGAGAGTAAATTAGAACGAAAAGCAAGGGGAAAAAGGAAATCATTGGATAAAAACCTCAAAAAGATATGGTAAATCAAATGGCTCGTGGTCGGCGGAAGTAATGTGCTGAGATTTGTTAGTAAAACGAAAACTGCTTTATCCAGTAATCTCCTCCCCATTCCCTTCTACTCAAAAAAAAAAAAAAAAATGAAATGCAAAATGAAATGCAAAATGAACTTGTTCCACCATGAAATGTGAAATTGCGGCTGGTATCTGCCGACTGTGGATTTTCAATCACTCAGACATTTCAAATAGCCTTTCAAAGGAATGAATGGTGGAAATGACATGGCATACCTTAAGGGTGCCGGGTGATGGTCTTAATGGTAATGTTAAAGTATAATATTGAGTATAATTTGCGGTAAACAGAATTTAAAGTATACCGAAACCAAAAAGGCGATAAAGAACAAGAGGTGTAATGAGTAAACTAAACTTTTCGAAATTAGAAGATAGTCCATACCGGATAAGTGAAACTCCAAAAATTCTTCAAAATTCACTTGTCTGTAATTTTCAGTTAAGAGTAGTTCGGATAAGTGAAATTTATTTGCAGTTAAGAGAATTTTTCAGCAAAACAGGCTAATTTAGAAGGAAATAACTTGGGTTGAAAAGCAATGCTCAGTTTAACTGCTTAAAATTAAGAGACAATCATTAGCGAAATGGTAATATATTTTTGCGAATTTTATTGATGACTCGAATTTCTTCAATTTTACATAGACTCGTATAGAAATAACTTTTTCACTTATGTAGTTTCGTATAAAAACGGACTTCGGGCCTAAACAACTTTTTCAGTTTAGCGTTATTTTCAGTTAAGCGATTTTTCACTTAAGCGAATTCAATTGCAATGAATAACACCAAAAATGAATAGTCCTCTTTATCAAGTTTCACTTAAACGGAATTTTTCACTTAAGCGTATTACAGTTTTCGGTTTCATCTGTATATTCGGAGGTGAACATGAGTTGGTACTAAATTGTTAATTGAGAAGAAGTTCGTAGAATTTTAAGCAAAAATTGTTAGAGGAATGTTTGTGTTCTACAAATGTACAAAAATAAATGGTTGGACAAATATGCGAAAAAACGGGGGAATGGTGATTGGACAAAATAGAGCAAGTAAAAATAATCCTGGGCACGTGGAGCAGCAGCGAGAGCCATTGCTGTTGTCTAGCGTTCGAAGCCATCAATACAACTTCTAACAGATGCACAGAATCATGTGTACCATGGAAGTAGTGTAATTGACACAGAAAAAAAATCTGTCATTACACGAAAACACATGCATTGGGAAAAGTAAAGTTAATAGACAGGGTTGTCGAGTGTGGTTAATGTGGTATTTGTATCATAGAGGCGTTTTCACAATAATTACGATTCAAATACAACATACAAACTCACGGTTTGTATGTTGTATATGGTTTAAAAGTCTTCTAACCAAAGACGAAACGCGTCGAATAGTGGTTCGTGGCACTGACTTTCCTTTTCCATTTGCAAAAAAAACCTACGCTCGTCTCGAAAGAGAAACAAACAAAAATTGTGAAATATAATGATCTTCGCCCTAATAGGCAAAAAACTTGAAAATGAAAAAAAAACTCGCTTAGTTCGTCCGGGCCGAATGTTGTGGACCCACCACCATGGATTCTGTTTAAATTTTCTACATACCAAATTTGTACCAAATCAGGTAACAATTGAAATTATAAACCGATTTAGACCATACATGGCCGAAATTCTTGTTTGAACCGTTGAGTGAAGCGGACGTTTTATTATTTCGTTCCGCAAGAATGTTTCTGTAACTGGTAATAGGTCATTATGTCCCTCAAGAATAGCTACGTTAGTGTTATCCATTAGGAGTTTTATGATCTGCATCTGTTTCCAGTGCAGCGGCAGATCTAGAGGCTAGCGGTATGCTTAAAATGGACTCCAAAGACCCAACAGTTGCGGTGGTGTTATCAGACCATAGCATGTTGTCTGCTACTGAAACCTCGACTGATGGAGCGGCTGATCCAGGCTCCATTAGCCGACGGACGACTGGTCAGCAGGGCTTAACCTATTCTTTCTTTGCATGCCTATAATTTGCCTAGGCTATGGGCCTTCCCCGGCGAACTAACACTCTCTTTAAGAGGTTGGAATAATAGAAGACGCATCGCTCTCAGGTTTATTGAGAGGCTTGGTGCGAATGATCCTAAGATTCTCTCTAATAGGGAGAGACTCCCTAAATTGAGCTCGAGGATTCGCTGTACAGTCTACCCCAAAGACTAAACGCCTAGATTCGGAAACTACACCGCAGTCAGCCAAAAGGCTGGGGTCAACTGGAGGGCATCCCATGCCTAACAGAACTAGGGCAAACAAAGATGGGTCCAAGAACCTTCGCTAATGACGCTAGGGACAATTTGGTGACGGCAATTGTCGACAAGGGAGAAGAACAGGACTGGTATACCTAGGAATTATTGGAGTGAGATAGTCGGACGGACTGTCATCAGAATACTCCAATGTTTTTGCGGAATTTCCTGGGTCTTCTCCAGTTTGTGACGATGCGGTTTGGTATCGTGGCCGATACAAGCTAATTGCTTTCGGGGATCAACGCTCAATTGAAATGTATCGTTGCGCCCTAAAAAATATTGGTAAGATCTGGTCAGGCGGGCGCAGCACTGGATTTAGTCAAGAAGGAAGATATTCCTACTCGAACAATGGCCCATGCTTGGATACACAAAGATTCCCTCAGATTCTGAATCCATACTTGTAAGACTAAGGGATTGTAATCCTATTCTCCAACCACCGACTGGAAGATTGGTAGATTGGATGAGGCTGATGGTGACTGAAGACATGGAGTATTCGTACTTAACTCCAGACCTTGCAGACCTCAACATGTCTGAAGGAGTTGTATCTTACGGATTCAACAAGTTGAAACTGAAGTTCTATAGAAGCGGTGGGGTTGTGGAATCAGGAGACGACTCAGCAGTTATTGCTGAACTCTTGCCTGAGGATCTATCGACCACATCGTTAAATTGTGACGGATTGCAGGAGACTGAAAATCCCCCTGAGGGAAGGCATCGAACCGAAACCGGACAAAACCTGTGTGGGTGGGTTATCCGGTTGGACTTGGGTGTGCGGCAGCAAGGAAGGACGGAACTCAAAATATACTTTGACAGCAGCAACTAGGGAAGCATCCATCCACACCGCAAGTGTCCCACTAGGTTAGAGTGGTTCCACTACTTTCTCACCTGTCCCTGGATGCGTATGAAAGCTCATCATGAGAAGATCTGACGAATCTTGTGAGGATGAACTACTGGCGGAATCAGAAGACGAGGCAAACGCCACAGTGGTGGAAGTCCTGAATCCTGACAATGGTCCAGTTTATGCAGATAAATCTGCACTATCGTAAGGACGCTTCGGCGGCACTAAAGGTCCTACTGGTGACAGGGGGATTGACGTGGTTCTCATTCAAGAACCATGGGTGTAGAGGAATGGTTCGTGGACTATAATTTCCGGGATTAAACTACTCAAAGGTACGGGAGTCCTAATGTTTTTCTTCTTTCTTTGCAAAGCCCAGATGATTCAATAGTAACCAACCTTGAGATTAATAGGTCTCATTAAAGGCTGGCTTCCCTTTGTATGGTACACGATTCACAGATGCGCCATTCAAGCCTTTAGTTTAAAGCCGCTTCTAAAGGGAAAAATGCCTCATTTTAGGAATTGAAGCTTAAGCACATCTGCAGATATTCGTAGTGCGAAACGGGTTGACTATGAGCACCACACGTTCGGAACTCTAAGCTTCGATTTGTATTGTGTTCAACGTCATGACGAGATGCTCAGAAGAAAGCTACTGGGCGCATGGACAGGTTACGTCTTATGGGATGCTCCATATACAATCAGCGGTATCGAGTGGAGAGTCTCAGTGAGAGGTCCGACGGCAACGGCTTTTGCTTCAATGCTGATACCTTTAAATAACCAATAAACATAATGTTCCCGCAGCGATCGGTCCTATAGAACGAAACAAGCCTGATCACCTGTGGAACTTCACGGGGATCGCTACTTCCACAAATAAATAAGGCCACAACAGCAACCAGATATGGGGAAGTTCGGATATCAACGAAAGCAGTGGCGATTTGTAATAAAGCGAATTAACCGTCCTTCATTACCAGGAACAGACAGGAGGTACTAGAAGAATATCAGCGTAAAGATATAAGACTGGCAAGTGATGTTTGTATCACCCTTGGAGAAAATATTGCAGGAGTAGTCAGGTGAGGCCACCGTGGCGCAGAGGGCAGAGCATTTCCGCCAATGACGCCCAAGACCTGTGTTCAAACCCCGGCGTGAACAACAGACAAATTTTTATCGGTGGTTATTTCCTTACTAGTGCTGGGTACATTTATGAGGTATCCTGCCTTGTTAAAACTTCTATACTATGCGGCACGTCGTTCGGACTCGGCATAAAAAAGGAGGCCCCTAATCAATGATATGAGAGAAGTATCCCCTGATCCTAAATGGAATGTTCATGGGAAATTAGTAATTGTTGTCACTCGGCTAGACAGAAAGGCGGATTGGGATACATTTTGGGACACATTCAGCACACTTTTCGCTTCTAGGCCTGAAAAGGAAGTGAAAGCTGCAGAGGACTTAGACATAATGGTCAAGCGTATCAAGAAGACCCTAAATTACTTCCTTGCGTCTGCTTGTCCCAGAGCCAAGCCAAGGGGCAAACAGCCCCAGAACTGATTGGTCTAAGAAAGGGCTTCAGAAAACTCTTCAACAGAGCGAAACCACAAGGGCACGACACGATTGGGACGGCTATAGGGCTGAGCTAAGAAAATACAAAGGCGAACTGAGAAAGGCTCAGAACAAATCCTGGGTGGAATTCTGCAGCTCCGTGGAGGATACATCTAAGGCCTCTAGCCTAAGGAATGTCCTATTCTCGAGACCTATTGCTGTGGGATATTAAGAGATGTCAGAGAATGCATGGACAATGTCCAGTGAGGAAATCCTAGATCTACTCGTTAACACTCATTTCTAGGAAAACTGTCCTAAGAACAATATGGGCCAGGAGAGGTTTTCACTGACATCCTTTCGTCGGAGTTTGTTGGGGAATTTGTGTCTGTGTCGAAAATCCTTTGGGCAATAGAAACTTTTTATCGCTCAAAGGATTTTCGACTCAGACACATTTTTCGCCAACAAACTCCGACGAATGCATGTCCTAAGTCGCCAAGCACCGATGATGTATCACCGGTTGAATTACAAGCCGCGTCCGATAGAGTGGCCCCTTGGTTTAGGGTGATATGCTTTGCTTGTATGTTGCAAATACCTGTGGCATAGAGGGACACAAAGGTAATTTTCTTTCCAAAAACACGAAAACCTTACCACACAAAGGAAAAAGATTTTAAAATCGAAAAATTTGTCAGCTTTAAATTAGGTTCGACGTTATTGGCTCGAATCTTAAAACCTAAGCCAGAACCAAATACCCCCGCACCGTTAATCTTAGCATTCTAACAACTCTTCTACTGGGTCCCTTTTCGATATACAAAACCAATGGTGTGAGGACCTTTAGTAAGGATTTTTTTCCGGTATTTCCCTTAACTGCAAGAAGAAAGTTTTTAAAAGCCTTCTATACATTTGTTTGTATGTATATTTTTGTGTTTATGCGTGATGTTATGCTCATTCTATTACCTCCGCATATGAGTTTACAAATATAACTGACTCGTAATGATTTATGTTGTATGTTGGCTTCATACAGCCAGTCAGGTAGTAAGAAGAAAAAAATTTGAATCCTCATAAAATAATACATTCATATGTAGGAGGAGCGCATATAAAAAGATAATGTGGGTGTGCATGTGTCCATGTGTTTGTGTCACTTGGGGATGATGGGTACCCCCAGCACAACAAAAATGTACACACACATACACATTAAGTGGGGTTGTTCAAAACACAACCATCCGAAGCGCTTTAATTAAAGCACGAAATTTGAACTGATTGCAAAGTAGAATTCTTTGTAAATTATTAACGATTTATGACAAGCAAAAGGCTTTGATTTTTTGGAGTGGCTCCTAATAAAAAACATCAAAAATATAATGGAAATCCTTGGAACCCTCTCTAATGTTATTGTTGCTTGTTTAATTTATGACATTAAAAATGTTGACTTTGTACATCTCCCTATGTAATGAAAGTCGTCGAGTGTAAATGTATGCGCGTATGTTAAAATTATTACTTTAATACACTTACAAACAACAATTTCCGTATATGTATACCTGGAAAATCTGCGAAAAACGACAGCAACTGTAAAAGGCCTTTGGCAGTGGCCTTTTTTTATACCCACCACCGAAGTATGGGGATAAATTTATTTCGTCATTCCGTTCGCTACACAACGACATATTTATTTTCGACCCTTTAGAGCATATACAGGGAACTTCAAGCTCTAGATCATGTGAGTACCTATTCACAAGATGGTGATTTGGATAGCCTCTTCCGTAACAGCTAAGAAGTTGTTATATCTTCGCACGGGTAGGATCTTTGTTTCCTGATGGAGGTGGTCCACATGAGAACTAAGGAGACAGCCCGTAACAGTTCGAAGAGCGTTATTCTTACAGATCTGAGTATTATTCCACTGCGTATCACAGAGCTGACGAGACCACACTGGCACTGCATAACTTACCACAGACTGGCCAATTGCTTTGTAGGTATCTTTATCACCACCCCAAGTACTGCGGGCAAGTGATTTGAGGACCTTAATTCTACTTTTGACCTTATCACAAATTGCTGTGGAATGTATAAGGGCTGCCAAATGGCACACCAAGTATTTCGGGAGACTTGATGGTCGCAATAATTTTTCCATCGACTATCATTTTTAGCTCAATATACACCTCACGCGTATCTGTAGTGAACATTGTGCCTGAAGTTTTTCGGCAGATATATTCAATTTTCTTGTAGCGAAATAACAGGCAAGCTCGTTGAGGTAGATATTCAACCTATCGCAAATGTCATCAATGGGTGGGGGCATGATGCCATGATTGTACAATCGTCCGCATATGAGACGATCTGTATGAAGACTAGAGGGGGTGGAATGGAGGATAGGTAGAGGTTAAACAGTGTCGGAGATATCACCTCGCCTTGGGGAACTCCCTAATTCACTCTACGGTGTTTCGATTTCTTATCCCTAAATTCCGCAAATGACTGGCGATCACACAGACAATTCGCGACACAGCGTTTCAACCCTGGCTGGAGGGACGTATTGACGATGTCCTTAAATTGTTTGACATGGCTGACCGTGTCGGCATTCGATAGGTCCAGTGCCACTAGGTAGTCCTATTAATATATGGCACGAGCTGATAGAAGTCACTGCAAATGTATGCGGTGATGGTATGCAAAGCAGTTTTTGTGAAATGCAGTCATCGAAATTCATGCTTTTGCTCCGCAAATGGAAATTCTCCAACGAGGCTGAGGAGTAGTCTCTCAAGCGTCTTGGCTACTGGTGAGAGAAGGGAGATCTGTTTGTACGACTCCCCCTTACTCGGGTTGTCTCCAGGCTTCAGTAGCGGGATCACTCTGCCCATCTTCCAGACATCGGGAACTATAAGAGTGTTCAAAGACAGGTTGAGGACAATTGTGCTTCGACTTCTTATCCCCAATTTCCACAAATGACTGGTGACCACACAGATAATTCGCGTCCCAGCGCATCAGGGCTGGCTAGAAAGACGTGTTGGCGATGTCCTCAAATTGTTTGACATGGCCCACCGTGTTGAATGCATGTGGATAGGTCCAGTGCCACTAGGTATGTGTGCGATGATGGCATGAAAATCAGTTGTTGTGCTATGCAGTCTTCGAAATCCATACTGATGCTTGGCAAATGGAAATTCTCCAACGAAGCTGAGGAGTAGTCTCCCAAGCGTTTTGGGTACTGGTGAGAAAAGAGAGATCGGTCTTTACGACTCCCCCAAACTTGGGTACTTTACAGGCTACAGTAGCGGGATCACTCTGCCCATCTTCCCGACATTACTATGCTATACTAAACATTACATGTGTGTTCAAGAGTGTTCAAAGACAGGTTGAGGACAGTTGTAAGGTGCACTACTCCAGGTTAATCCAGATTCTTCAGCATCAGTGTAGAGATTCAGTCGGGGCCTAACGCTTTGAATGATTTGGCGTCACTGATAACATTCGTAATTTCTTGTGATGGCTGGCCAACGGCTCGGAGAACACGAATACGACGAATGGTTTTCCTCCTAGCCCTTTGACTCTCAGGATGCATAATAAATTGACGGTTGCACAACCTTGCGCATCTCTTCGGATCAGTCACTGATACTTTGCCAAAAGTGACTGAGGTCCTGTCATCCCGTCTAACGGGGTTTGACAGTGACTTAAGTGCCTGAACCGGTACTTATGATACATTGCTCCAAGTGTTCCAGTCACAAATTCCGCTTATGTTCGTTGACTACCCTGTTTATTTCGAGATTCAGCTCGCTGATTCTGGGGTTAGTGGTGTTAGTGGTGTCCGCACACCGAATCCCATCACGTTCGTTTACGAGTGCTACTGCCTGCACTGGGAAATTGGGTCGCACTTGGGTATGGAGGAAGGTCAATCCCCTACCTTCGTTCCTTAAGCGATCCTTACGTAGCACATTGCATCCGTGACAACTGTGTAGACTGCAGCCAATGCCACCGACCCATAAAATATACTATCTCGTCGATATTGCCACGCAGACTATTGCAATTCAGTTGCATGAAAGATACTCTTGTTCTTCAGGTATACTAGGGACGGTGGTCAAGATAAATCATCAACATCGCCCGATCAACATTGCCCGATCAACATCGCCCGATCAACATCGCCCGGACTAAAATCTAGGAAACGTGTCGGCCTTTGGAGATCGCCTCTGGGAGAGATGAGGCTGTGGGGGATATATTATCGCACCAAATTCAATCTGTCTCATACTGTGGATCTATCTTGCTGAAACCACACCATATTCCCCTCCAGATGCGCCCCATTTCAACCACCTCCCCTACCAACTCATCGCTCTGGATTTTTTTCAAATAAGTAAGTTTCTTTGGTACACCCTGTATATCCTAGGTCTTTGTAAAAACCTAAGACGATCAAGGTATATCCATCCTTCCGTCTGTCCGTTCGAATGGATTCCACTAAAAATTTATGCATACTAAATTCCTACCAAATCAGGCAAAAATTGAAATTATAAACCGATTTAAAACATACTTGGCATGGTTGTTAAAAGTCATAACAGAACACTTCGGGCAAAGTTTCAGCTCAATCGGACAACAACTGGGGTTTCTAGGGGCTCAAGAACGCGGGAGATCGGTTTATATGGGAGCTATATCAGGTTATAGACCGATACGGACCATACTTGGCAAAGATGTTGGAACTCATAAAAGAACTCATTTAGTGCAAAGTTTCTGCTCAATCGTACAACAATTTCGGCTTTTAGAGGCTGAAGAAATCCAATAGGGAGATCGGTTTATATGGGAGTTACACCAGGTTATAGACCGCTGCAGACCGTACCTGGCACGGTTGTTGAAAGTCATAAGAGAACACTACGTGAAAAGTTTCAGCTCAATCGGACAACAATCGCGGATTCTAGTGGTTCAAAAAGTCAAATGGGCAGGTCGATTTATATAGGAGACTAGCTGCACAGGGCCCACTCCGCTGCGCCTTCTTAACTCTCTAATATCTTTTTAGGGTGCTTGCTACTGTAGCATATGTCCGCCAATGACGCTGAACGCCTGCGTTTAAATCCTGGCGAGAACTTCAGAAAAAAATTAAAACGGTGGTTATCCCCTTTTAATGCTGGAGACATTTGCGAGGAACTATGCCATGCAAGGTCATATTAATAATTCTCCCCAAAGAGGTGTCGCACTGCGGCACGTCGATCGGACTCGCCTATAAAAAAGGTCCCTTATCGTTGATTAACTCAACTTGAATCGGAAAGCACTCATTGATGTGTGAGAAGTTTGCCCCTGCTCGGTTCCTGGGCAAAATTTTACTCTACTCTCCCAAATGCCTTTCTATTGAGTTCCATATTACCGTATTGGTAAATATTTCGGGTTTAGGGGGAATTTCAGGGATGGAGTGTCCACCCAGACACTTGGCCCTTAAATAAAGTAGATATAAGATTCGTGCTCTACTTTCAAAAACATTTTATATGAGCCCTTTTCGTAAACATTTTATATGATCGGTAAATGAGTTCTATTTGATTGTGGGGTAGACCCCTGGGTCTTTGCTCTGAAAATGTGTATCAATATCCCGAAAATCGTTCAATGTCCACCCTAAATAGCTTTTATATAATTGGGAGATATTTTGGGGTGCGGCGGCTCCTTGAAACACAGATAAGGATTTTTAATGCTTCGTTCGGATTTATTATAATGTGTCTTGGTTTCTTCACAGTACTTTTAGCAATTTTACAAAATTGGCCTGATAACCCTAAACCTTTCCCAATATATGGGCTGCCAATTCATCTTAGCGAGACTAAGTTATGTTTACCTACTTTTAGAAAACTTGGTGAGTTGGCAATACCTGCTTATACTTGGTTAACAAATCTTAAATAAGCTACTTGAGAATTCTGATTCTAAAAATTTCCCATTCAATTAACTCAATTAGCTTGATATGGCCTATGGTATATCGTCATCTTTATAAGAATGTTGGAACATTTATCTTCCAGATACATAGACTTGCCTGATTGTCTTTTTATACCCACCACCGAAGGATGGGGGTTTATTAATTTTGTCATTCCGTTTGCAACACATCGAAATATCCATTTCCGACCCTATAAAGTATATATATTCTTGATCAGCGTAAAAATCTAAGGCGATCTAGACATGTCCATCCGTCTGTCCGTCTGTCTGTGGAAATCACGCTACAGTCTTTAAAAATAGAGATATTGAGCTGAAATTTTGCACAGATTCTTTATTTGTCCATAAGCAGGTTAAGTTCGAAGATGGGCTATATCGGACTATATCTTGATATAGCCCCCATATAGACCGATCCGCCGATCCGCCGATTTAGGGTCTTAGGCCCATAAAAGCCACATTTATTATCCGATTTGCCTCAAATCGGTCTAGATTTGGATATAGCTGCCATATAGATCGATCTACCGATTTATGGTGTAAGGCCCATAAAAGCCACATTCATTATCCGATTTTGCAGAAATTTGGGACAGTGGTTAGCGTTAGGCCCTTCAACATCCTTCGTAAATTTCGCCTAGATCGGCCCAGATTTGGATATAGCTGCCATATAGACCGATCCTCAGATTTAGGGTCTTAGGCCCATAAAAGCCACATTTATTATCCGATTTTGCTAAAATTTGGGACAGTGAGTTGTGTTAGGCCCTTCGACATCCTGCGTCAATTTGGTTCAGATCGGTTCAGATTTGGATATAGCTGCCATATAGACCGATCCTCAGATTTAGGGTCTCAGGCCCATTAAAGCCGCATTTATTATCCGATTTGGCTGAAATTTGGGTCAGTGAGTTGTGTTAGGCCCTTCGACATCTTTCTTCAATTTGGCACTGATCGGTTCAGATTTGGATATAGCTGCCATATAGACCGATCTCTCGATTTAAGGTTTTGGGCCCATAAAAAGCGCATTAATTGTCCTATGTCGCCGAAATTTGGGACAGTGAGGTGTGTTGGGCTCTTCGATGTTGGTCTTCAATTTGGGTCAGATCGAACCAGATTTGGATATAGCTGCCATAAAGACCGATTTCTCGGTTGAACAATGACTTTTACTTATAAGCATTTGGTCTAAATCGTTTGATATGTCTATATAGCTGCTATGGGGCATAAGGTATGAATTTTTCACTGGATTTTAATGAAAGCTGGTTTACATATTTACCCGAGGTGGTGGGTATCCAAAGTTCAGCCCGGCCGAACTTAACGCCTTTTTACTTGTTTTGATCTATTTTGTTTTCCGTGGTCGAATTGGTTTTTTCTAACCTTTGGGCCCCATGAAGGCCTTGTCGTTAATGTAACTAAATTTCAATTGTTACATCCTTCTTGTAAACAATCAAATGTGGGAGTGACAGTACTTTGGTTTGTGGTAAGGCGAATTGTGTATGTCTGTGCGGGGAGTGGAGTGAGGGATTTGTGTCATTTAAATGACATCAAAACATTTAAACACGCCATAAAATAATTCATAATAATAATGAAAAATAATTCCAACTGTCACATTTTGTTAATGTATGTTTGCTGTACATCATTATGGGTTCCTTTTTAATGTTCGCGTTTGGGTACGCGTTCATTCATTTGTCGTTTTGTGGTCCTTTTTAGCGATATGACTCTGGTGGCTGCGAGTGAACATACATATATATATATATGTGTGTGTGTGTGTGTGTTTGTACATTAGACCATCCCATCCTATAGGGGATGAGTACCTTTTTTGCAAATAGAGAAATGCATACCCTCTATTTTTTCTTTTTGATCTCGATATGCGAAATACGCGATGTTTTGACGATCGGGTAATGATTGCACATCATCCAAAATTGGAAAAAGTGGATCCATTGCAGTAAAGTGGATCCATTGGAAAAAGTGGATCCATTGTAGTATTGTTTTACAATTTAATTTAAACACAAAAGCGTGACACTTATTGTTAATTAAACACAAGTTCCACCTAGAACCGCTTCCTTGTTACTTAATAGTGTAGCAATCAACTCCAAATTACTTCCGAGTTCGATCTGGCCATGTCCTTCTGGCCTCGAAACCACCTGCATGACTATCCGAGTTTTGAAATCAGGGTAAAAGTCGCATTTGTTATCCATTCATCAAGGAATTTTGCACATATTACCTTTTTTTATACCCACCACCATAGGATGGGGGTATACTAAACTTGTCAATCCGTTTGTAACACCTGGAAATATTGATCTAGGACCCTATAAAATATATATATTCTTGATCGTCTCTACATTCTCAGTCGATTTAGCCATGACCGTCCATCCATCCGTCTGTCGAAAGCACGATTTGACTTCTTAAGCCTGATTTGACTTCTTGAGCCCCTGGAAGCCGCAATCTTTGTCCGATTTTGCATATTGTTTTCGGTTACGACTTTCAACAACTGTGCTAAGTACGGTCTAAGTCGATCAAGAACTTGATATAGCTCCCATATAAACCGATCTCTAGATTTGAATTCTTGAGCACCTGGAAACCTCAGTTTTCATCCGATTTGGCTGAAATTTTGCATATAGTGATTTGTTACGACTTCCAACAACTGTGCCAAGTACGGTTTAAATCGGTCAATAACCTGATATAGCTGTCATATAAATCGATCAAGAATCTTGACTTCTTGAGCCTCTAGAGGACGCAATTATTATCCGATTTGGCTGTAATTTTGTGCAACGGCTTCTCCCATGACCTTCAACATACGTGTCAAATTTGGACTAAATCGGTCTTTAGCCTCATACAACTCCCATACAAACCGATCTTCCTATTTTAATTCTTGAGCCCCTAAAGGGCGCAATTCTTAATCGAATTGGCTGAAATTTTACGCAATGACTTCTAATATGGTCGCCAACGATCACTTCAATTATGGTCCTAATCCGACCATAACTTCATATAACATCAATAGCATAGCAAATCTTATCCATTATCCTTTGTTTGCCTGAGAAGAGATACCGGGAAAAGACCTCGACAAATGCGATCCATGGTGAAGGGTATAGATTCGGCCCGGCCGAACTTAAAACGCTTTTACTTGTTTGGTCTTAAGAAGTCATTTTCGGACATGGGTACTTAGGTGGGGCTATATCACCATATTGACCAACTCGTATAAAACTTGGCACTGGTATTGTAAGTCAAAAAATAGGTCTTTGGGCCAAATTTCAGCCAAGTCAGATAAAAATTTTGGATTCTACGGGCTGGAGAACTTAAATCCGGGGGTCGGTTTTTATGGGGGTATAATTGTTTATATACCGACTGGGATCATACTTGGCATGGATGTCGGATACCATAACTCAAGCATTTTTTTTTTTAAATTTCAGCCAGATTGGGTAAAAATTTAGGATTCTAAGGACTTAAAAAGTCAAATTCGGGGATCGATTTATATGGGGGACATATCTGTTTGTAGACCGAGTCTGATCGGTTGGAAGTCAGAATTCAAGACTTCGTTTCAAATTTTAGCCAAATTGGATGAAAAATGAGGCTTCTAGAGACTCAAGAAGTCAAATCTTGGATCTTGACTTCTTGAGCCACTAGAGGGCACAATTCTTATCCGATTTGGCTTAAATTTTGCATGAGGTGTTTTATTATAACTTCCAACAACTGTGCTGAGTATGGTTGAAATCGGTCCATAACCTGATATAGCTGTCATATGAACCTATTTGGGGTCTTGACTTCTTGAGTGTCTAGGGGCGCAATTCTTATCCGATTTAGCTGAAATATTATACGACATGTTATATTATGATTTCAAGAAGTGTGTCAAGTATGCTTTAAATCGGTACATATCCTGATATAGCAGTCATATGAACATATCTGGGGTATTGACTTCTTGAGCGTCTAGAGAACGCAATTATTATCCGATTTGGCTGACATTTGGCATGAGGTGTTTTCTGATGACTTCTTATAGCTATGTCAAATATTCAAATCGATCCCTAACTTGGTATAGCTGTCATTTAAACAGTTCTGGGATCTTGACTTCTTGAGCCTCCGGAGGGCGTACAAAGGCTTCCCCCATGACCTTCAACATACGTGCCAAATATGGTCTGAATCGGTCTATAGCCTGATACAGCTCTCATATACACCGATCTCTCTAGTTTACTTCTTAAGCCCCTATAGAGCGCAATTCTTACTCGATTCGGCCGAAATTTTACACAATAACTTCTACCATGGTCTTCAACATTCAATTCAATCCGAATTGTCCGGTCCGAATAGGACCATAAATTGATATAGCTCCAATATTAAATCAATTATTTTCTCGTATCCTTTATTTGCCTAAAAAAAGATATCGATAAAAGAACTCAACAAATGCGATCTATGGTGGAGGGTATATATTGTAAATAAGATTCGGCCCGCCCGAACTTAGCACGCTTTTAATTGTTCCAATGATGGACGGTGCGGCGGCACGTGTTATCATCCGTCATAATTTTTGTACCCACCACTGTCATTCCGTTTGCAACACATCGAAATATCCATTTCCGACCCTATAAAGTATAAGTATTCTTGATCAGCGTAAAAATCTAAGACGATCTAGCCATGTCCGTTCCTCTGTCCAACCGTTGGTCCGTCCGTTTGTTCGTCTGTCCGTCCGTCCATCCGTCTGGCTGTTGAAATTACATTCAATTTCTAACAAGTAAAAGCGTGCGAAGTTCGGCCGGGCCGAATCTTATATACCCTCCACCATGGATCGCATATGTCGAGTTCTTTTCCCGGCATCTCTTCTTAGGCAAAAAAAGGATATAAGAAAAGATTTGCTCTGCTATTAGAGCGATATCAAGATATGGTCCGGTTTGGACCACAATTAAATTATATGTTGGAGACCTGTGTAAAATGTCAGCCAATTCGAATAAGAATTGCGCCCTTTGTGGGCTCAAGAAGTAAAATAGAGAGATCGATTTATATGGGAGCTGTATCCGGCTATGGACCGATTCAGACCATAATAAACACGTATGTTGATGGTCATGAATCCGTCGTACAAAATTTCAGGCAAATCGGATAACAATTGCGACCTCTAGAGGCTTAAGAAGTCAAGATCCCAGATCGGTTTATATGGCAGCTATATCAGGTTATGAACCGATTTGAACCATATTTGGCACAGTTGTTGTACA
>NC_081554.1:158683455-158748455 GCF_963082655.1 Stomoxys calcitrans | reverse complement strand
ATTTCGAGTAGTTACAAACAGAATGACGAAATTAGTATACCCCCCATGTTATGGTGGAGGGTATAAAAATAGAGATATTGAGCTGAAACTTTGCACAGATTTTATTTTTGTTCATAAGCAGGTTAAGTTCGAAGATGGGCTGTATCGGACTATATCTTGATATGCCCTCATATAGACCGATCCGCCGATTAAGGGTCATAGGCCCATAAAAGTCACATTTATTATCCAATTTTGGGACAGACAGAGAGTTGTGTTGGGCTAGTCAAAATCCTTCTTCAATTTTACCCAGATCGGCCAAATTTGGATATAGCTGTCATATATACCGATCTCTCGATTTAAAGTTTTAGGCCCAGATCGGTCTAGATTTGCTTATAGCTGCCATATAGACCCATCGCTCGATTTAAGGCCCATTGAAGGGGCATTTGTTGTTTGATTTCGTGGAAATTATGGACAGTGAGTTGTGTTAGGCCCCTTCGACAGCCCTCTTCAATTTTCCAAAGATCGGTTCAGATTTGGATGAAACTGCCATATAGACCGATCTCTCTATTTAAAGTCTTGGCCCCATAAAAAACACATTTATAATCCGATTTCGCTGAAATTCGACATAGTGACTTATGTTAAGCCTTTCGACATTCGTGTCGTATATGGTTCAGATCGGTCTATGTTTGGATATGGCTAGCAAAAAGACCAATATTTTGTTGTACAAAATTGAACAATGACTTGTACTTATTAAACCACTCAATATGCGTGTCGAATTTGGTCAATACCACTCGGACCATATATCGATAAAGCTACTATGGAGGCATAAATTATGCGTTTTTCACCGGTTTATGACGAATGGTGGTGGTTTACAAATATACCCGAGGTGGTGGGTATCCAAAGTTCAACCCGGCCGAATGGGAACAAAAGGAAAAAAATGGAGGGTACGCGTTAAAAAAAATACTTTTTGTTTTTTGGGACACTCTAATGTACATTCCAACATAAAAATGTAGCCAGTTTGTTTTTTGTAAACGAAAATAATGTCTCTTGTATGTATTTATTTGATTGTTTCTTAGCGATGGAGTGGCAACAAGGAAAGGAGTGTTTTAAACCAAAACGCACAGGATTTACAGCAAAAAAAAAGAACCAAACCTTCATTCTCTTGCTGCCATGATGTGAAAGGCACATAGTGAGAGAGAGAGAGATGGGAAACATGAAACTTTGGGGACTACATACACTGTATGTGCTTATTTGCTGTTAGTTATGTCTGGTTATACTCCTGTGTCCTTATTATCCTTTTAACCAGTTTGCCAGAGTAATATTTGCTTAACTAAGTATGTTGCATATTCCTAATGCTGTGAGGATTATTTGCTAACCGCCCCTCATACTCATCCTCGCCTATATTCAACAACAGCATTTCTGCCTTACAATTGTTTTTTAACGAAAAAAAAAAAGAAAATACATACTCGCAATGAGGAAAACTTACCTGGCATGCTGGGGTCCCACATTGCCCATGTCATGAGCTGTGCTGGCACTTATTTGAAAATCAGCAATGGCTCCAGATTCCATACCCAAAGGATGTTTGCATTGTGCTGCGTTAAGAGAAGTGAACAAAAAACCCATGCAAAGAGAAAGAAAGGGAGAGAGCAGAAGTTATAAATAAATAACCATATACTGGCAACTTTGAAGGTTTGAGCTAAATTAGTGTAAAACATTTTAAGTGTAATGCGTTAATGTTTTGAGAGCAGCAAAAAGTATGGAAAAAAACGTAAAATAAATATTTTTTTTTCTCCTGTAAATGAGTACCATATGGGAGTCCTTGAATCCTTGTGCACCGATTAATGGCAGTTGCAATAAAACTTCTAAGGTCTATGAACTTTTCTAAAGAGTTTTGTAGTGGGGCTCTATAAATTCCCAGCTTTCCTAGCAGAATACTAATGCCTTTGGCAAATTCTTTCTACAATATGTGTGGTGTGTGTTTGTCTTTTTACATTAATATTTGTCTAAGTTATCCTTTGGAGAATTTTTAAAGGTCATTGCTACAAACTCAAGTTCATTGCTATCAATACGTTTGCAAACTGAGTACAAAACCAAGCATTTGCTAAGAAGCCACACAGATGTGAAAAGGTTAAATGAAAATTTCCTAATTGGATACTTCAAAGTTCAAACAAATGTCATGGGCCCTTCAATCAACTGTAAGAGATTAATGATAGGGGGAGGCTAAAACCATCAATGGTTCGCAGATTATGCTAATTAACAACAAATACATACGTACGCTAATTAGATTTTGAGACTAATATATTTATTTTTGTGACACACTATAAATGTCAATGACATCTGATTACATGTTAGGACATCCACTTCAAATATAAATGAAAACGTTTACCCACAAATCCCACAAGCCCTCCAAATGGTGGCAACATTTAAGATGTACTATGGCATGTAAAAACTTCTCCCAAAGGAGTGACGCACTGCAGCACGCCCTTCGGAGTCGCCTATGAAGAAGAGCTGGTCCCTTATCATTGAGCTTAAAATTGAATCGGTAAACACTCATTGATATGTGAGAAGTTTGCCACTGCCACAGGCAAATTTGCATAGAAAAAAGACGTTGAAAAATCATGCACTAATGTTTTCATTATCCTACACAGACTTCGTTCGAAATATTGTTACCAAGTGGGGTTGATTTTGTGAACGCGCGTTATTGTTTCTTGCACCCGCCGTTAAGAACAACTTCCCTACAAAATGTGTATATATATCAACCATAAATTAAAATAAATCTAACAAGTAAGAGAGTGCTAAGATCGACCGTTCCGAATCTTATTTACCCTCCACCATAGATCGCATTTGTCGAGTTCTATGCGCGGTATCTCTTTTTAGGCAAACAAAGAATATAGAATAAAAACTGTTATGCTATTGAAGCTATATTAAGTTATAGTCCGATTCGGACCATAAATGAATGCTGAACATTGTAGAAGTCATTGTGTAATATTTCAGTTCATTCGGATAAGAATTGCGCCTTTTAGGGGCTCAAGAAGCATAATCGGGAGATAGGTTTATATGGGAGCTGTATCCATATATTTTTCGATTCAGACCATATTGCACACCTATATTGAAGGTAATGAGAAAAGCCGTTGTACAAAATTTCTGCCAAATCGGATGAGAATTGCGCCCTCTAGAGGCTCAAGAGGTCAAGATCCCAGATCGGTTTATATGGCAGCTATATCAGGTTATGGACCGATTTGAACCCTTCGCAATACAGTCGTTGAAAGTCATAACAAAACACGTCATGAAAAATTTCAGCCAAATCGCCTCTAGACACTGTCAAACGGCTCCAAAGATGATTTAGGAGCTCCGTCCTATATATGCGAGTTATATTCCATTTTCGGCCTGATGTACATGGTGTGGATATTAAGAAGATCAGAGGGAATGAGATATTTCCAACACCGCTTAAGAAAGCCCAAGCATTTGAATGCTTCCTTCGACACTTCGAATACATATTTTGACCAACGGACATCACATTGAATCTTCATGCCCAGAATAGCAAAAGCCAGTGACTGCTTGATATCTACACCGTCGATAGACGATTGTTAATTGTCTTGCGTCCATTAAAATCTACTTTGTTCATTCGACCCCACTCAGAAATGGCCGGCAAATCCTGGCAGAGTGTTACGTCCATAATCCGCCTCCTGTCTTCAATCTATCGAAGACTGGGCCTATGGTCGAATGAAAATAAATGACAGAAGTTGGTGTCATCCACGAACGAGTAGTTCGGATTCGAGGTCAGACCCAGTAGATCGTCAATGAAAATAAGAAAAAAAGTAGGGGAAAGCACGTAGCCTTGTGGTACTCCGTACCAGACCCTATCAAATGTCTTGGAGATATCCAGAGCCACGACCTTACTCTCACCGAACTGGTGAATGGAGCGACTTTCGGACAGGAATGCCATAAGGTCACCCGTGGAGCGATTTCTGCGGAAGCCATATTATCGGTCGCTAAGAAGACCATTGGACTCTAATTTTCTCACATGATGATAATTGACCATTATCACCATTACCTTGGAAAGCGCGGAGCATTACGCTGTTGGTCGGTAATTCGCAGGGTCGTTTGCCTCATCCTTCTTGGGGATATACTGCACGTTCGTAATCTTTCAACGCGTCGGGAAAACACTCGCACGTTAAGCAAGGTTAAAAAGATTGCGTAACGGACGAGCAAGCGTCGTAGAACACTTGCATAGAACAAGTGACGATATGCCAACCGAGCCCGGGCATTTATTTGCGTCGAAATCTGCAATGACCCTTTTGACTCCACGAGTTCGAAAATATATCTGAGGTATGGAAATAGATACGTCTTCAATAACAGGGAGTGGTTGATCGCTTTCGGGCAGGGAAGAAATTCCCGCAAAAAACATGTCAGCCAGCAGATAAGACCTATTAACCGGGTCAATGAATATCTGGTCGTCTTTAATGAGAGTCGGGATAACCGATGAGTTGCCCTTCACTCTTTTCACAAACGACCAAACGCTTTTACTTTCCCTTGGAAAAGCAAGAACTTTGGCACGAAGACGCTGTTAGTGCAGAAATTTTTCGCATCTAAGTACTCTGGCACACGAAGTTCTTGTCTGTTTGGGAAGCAACATTACAGGCATTTTTATTTAAATGGCAATTACTGAATAGCTCCTCTTTCGATTTGACGGCATACCTGCAAGCCTGGTTAAAAAAAAGCATCCAATTGAAATTACGGAGGAAATCTGACTGACGGACTGAGCGCAATCAGTTCAATGAGTTTTTTCGTACATTAAAATTGTCCGCTTTGAGGCTGCAAATAAAGCGGTACGAAGGATAGAATACGAAAAGGGTGCTGAAGAAATGCAATGATCGGAGTTTCCGAGAGGTGCAAGTACATTAACTTCGTACTTTTCAGGATGCGAAGTTAAGAAATGATCAAGAGTATTCATCTGTTGCTCGAGAGTATTCATCTGTTCGACACACGGAATGTGTGTCGGTTCATTCACTAGTTGCGTCAATTCGTTCTACGCGACAAAGAACTCAGCGTATTGGCCCTCCGGAGTCGCGTGGCCCGAATGATGAAGCCCTGTGGAGTTATGGACATCAAAATCCCCAGCCACAACGATTTCACTATCCGAAAAATCCTCCAAAATTCTCGTTATAGAATCGGAAAGAGCGTCGACGCCATTAATTGAAGCCTTTTTTCCGTGTTTGGACTTCTATATAAAAATCCTAATTGTATAATGTGTGTTCTAATCCAGAATTTGACCCATAGGGAGCCAAATTCTGCATCCTGTGAGTCCAGGTGTTGTCTTTGGAACACTACATCGTTGCGGACATATACCACAAGACTTAGGCGCTCTCAGAAAATATCTTTGGTCTATTTGTCCTGGTCTTCCATCGGACGCAAATAAGAATGATGTTGAAGAATTAGGCCTTTATGCGGAATGTGGCTAGCCTCTCTCGTACACCGGAGTAAACTTGGAGACAAGGTGTCTCAGGCTCCGACTAACCACAACTTCACTACCAATTTTATGCCTCTTTTCATGATAGCTATAACATAAGGCGTCACCTCCCAATGTTGTTGTAAAGTTTTTCCAAAGCCATCGCACTTCCTGTATGGCGGTAATATCTGTACTGTACTTCTCCATTACATCCGCCAGTGCGTATAGTGCCTTCTTTCTATAAAGAGTTCGGACATTCCAGGTATAGATACGCAAGTTATGGTACTTAAAACGTTTAAGGTAGTCTTCCATATAGGAGGATCAGTTTTCAATCTTCTGCAATCTGATATAGCTCCCATAAAAACCTACATTCCAATTTGACGTCTTGAGAATTTGGAAACCGTAATTGTTGTTCGATTTGGCTGAAATTTTTTACAAAGTGTTTTTCTGCTTTAGCACTTCCGATATCCTTGATAAATATTGTTTTAATCCATCTAAATATAACCATATACAATAGACCGATCTACCGATTAGCTTTCTATAGTCACTAGAAGATTCAAAATTTGGTATGTGAAGTACAACTTTATCTTCCAACTAAGTTTATGATGTGTGGAAATGTTTAGCAGAATCCATGGTGGTGGTTTCACAAGATTCGGCCCTTCCAAACTAAGCACACGTTTATTATTTTCCAACTCTTTTTTCTCTTTGTATAATAATAATAATAAAAAACCATGCCTACTTTTTAATGCTCCTTCTGTCCAACGGCATTTGTTTCCAATTTCGCCTTGTATAATATCCAATGTGCATTGGAAAGTTAACAGAAAGAATTCACATTCATTCATCTATTCAGGCGTAGAAAATGGATTCCATAGTCAGAAAGTTGAAACATAGCAACTTTCATCAGAATTTCATATGGGATTGGGCATTGACAGATGGCAAAGTTATTCATTCCTCCACACAATGTAGGTATGAATAAAAAAGTTATTCGTTTTTTTTAAAAATATTTAAAAATTCATATTTTTCACATGAACTGAACAAGGACAACGAAAATTGATAAATTCTATGAATAAGTTGTATTCGATAAATAACTTCAAAAAATTCAAAAATAACCGAATGGTTTCATGAAATTCATTCACAAAATTTATGACTTGAAACAAGTGCATGTCAAAAAATATTCAAAATGAAAAGGGAAATGGAAATAGAAGGTCAAATGAATAAATTTATTTTTACTGACTTTGGATGCGTTCGTTTTCGTGATAGTATAGAAACTATTCAAAAGTTTCTATTGAGTCGAAAAAAAAGTTTTGTGGTTTTGTTAAAAGACACCACAACTTTTATAATTGGGGAGAAGTATTTATATGATGTAATATCTCACAAATATCGCCAGCATTGGGAGGGAATAACCACAGCTGACAATTTTTCCTGATCGCCACGATTCAAGCCCAGCCGTTCAGCGTCATAGATGAACATGCTAACCTCTACGCTATGGTCGCAGGGGATACCACACTCAGACATGGATTGAAATACCTTTGAACGTATCGAAAGCGGCTTTGTAGTCATCAAAGAGATGGTAGATGTTGATTTGTTCTTCTCGAGTCTTTTCCAGGATTTGGTGCAGTGTAAATGTCTGGTCAGGGGTGGATCTACCAGGTCTAAAGTCGTATTGATAGGGCCCAATAATCTCATTGACTTCTGATTTTAATCTTTCACACAGTACGCTCGAGAATATCTTGTATGCGATGGGGAGGAGACTTATTCCTCTGTAGTTGGCATATCCCGTCTTGTCTCCTTTCTTGTGTACGGGACATAGAATGCTGAGGTTTCAATCATCGGGTATGCGTTCTTCTAGCCAGATTGCGCAGATAAGCTGATGCATACGCCTTATAAGCCTGTCGCCTCCGGTCGTAAATAGTTCAGCGGGAAACCCGTCGGCTCCTGATGCCTTGTTGTTCCCTTGTTCAGTCGGGTCACTGCTACTTGGACCTCATTTTGACTAGGAGGTAAACATTCTATATCATCATCAGGGATACGTTCAGCGGTATCCTCATCGCCGCCAACGTTGGACACTAGCAGTTGGTATAAATTTATTTCCATATCCTCAACATGGTATATGTGTCAGAATTTGGTGCAGACACAACCTCTATGCAGGAGGATGTGCCTGTACGTCTTAATTCGCTCACACTCACGTCTTTCTAATATTTCCTTTTTATACCCACCACCGAAGGATGGGGTATATTAATTTTGTCATTCCGTTTTCAACACATCCGAATATCCATTTCCGATCCTGTAAAGTATATATATTCTTGATCAACGTAAAAATCTAAGACGATCTAGCCATGTCCGTCCGTCTGTCTGTTGAAATCACGCTACAGTCTTTAAAAATAGAGATATTGAGCTGAAATTTTGCACAGATTCCTTTTTTTCCATAAGCAGTATAAGTAAGAAGATGGGCTATACCGAACTATATCTTGATATAGCCCCCATATAGACCGATCCGCCGATTTAGGATCTTAGGCCCATAAAAGCCACATTTATTATCCGATTTTGCTGACATTTGGGAGATTGTATTGTATTAGGCCCTTCGACATTCTTCCTCAATTTGGCCCAAATCGGTCCAGATTTGGATATAGCTGCAATATTGACCGATCTCTCAATTTAAGGACTTGCGACCCTAAAAGGCGCATTAATTGCTCGATTTTGCCAAAATTTGAGACAGTGAGTTGTGCTGGGCCCTTAGATATTCTTATTCAATTTGGCTCAGATCGGTCCAGATATGGACATAGCTACCATATAGACCGATCTCTCGATTTAAGTTTTTGGGGCCTTAAAACGCACATTTATTGTCCGATTTCGCCGAATTTGGGACAGTGATTTGTGTTAGGCTCTTCGACATGTTTATACAACTTGGTCCAAATCGGTCCAGATTTGGATATAGCTGCCATGTAGACCGTTATCTCGATTTAAAGTCTTGTCCCCACAAAAGGCGCATTTATAACCCGATATCACTGACATTTGACAGAGAGACTTATATTAGGCTTTTGGACATCCGTATGGTATATAGTTCAGATCATTTATCAGCTACTAAAAAATCAATATTTAGTAATACACAAATGGAACAATGACTTCTACTTATTAGCATTTTGTCCAAATCGAAACATGTTTCCATAAAGCTGCTATGGATTGCTATTTCACCGGATATTGACGAAAGGTGGTTTACATATATACCCGAGGTGGTTCGTATCCAAAGTTCGGGCCGGCCAAACTTAACGCCTTATTACTTGTTCTTTCTGTAGAATAGACGTTTCTACCCCCTGATACCTCTCTTTCATCTGGCGCGTTGCTACTGATTGCAGGGTTGCTCTATATGACACATTCTTGGCTTTAGTAGCATATCGACATTCTTTGTCGTACCATGGGCTTCTTGGGGGGAGGCTTCTGGTACCCAAGTACGGATTTCGCGGCATTTCCCACAGAATGGGAAATGGGAAATCTGCAAGCAGATGGTTCAGTCGAGTGGTGAATGACGTTGCGATCTGTTGTGTTTGCTGCTTTTCAATGGATAGCTTCCGTACAGTGTCCGATCGTACTTTCCTTGCCATGTTCAAACGGATGAGAACCATTGCTGCAACAACGTAATGATCTGAATCTATATTCGCTCTTCGGATCGATCGTACATCTAACACGCTGGATGAATGCCTTCCTTCAATCACAATGTGATCAATTTGGTTTCTCGTGTTTTGATCGGATGACAGCCATGTGACTTTGTGAATATTTTTATATGGAAATCTGGTGCTACTATCTACCATGTTTTTTTTTTTTTGCCTCGGGGAAATCTCTTAGCCTCAACCCATTAGCGGACGTTATCTCGTGGAGACTAAACTTTCCGACTGTTGTACCAAAGATGTCTTTCTTTCCTATCTTCGCATTAAAATCTCCCAGAACGATTTGAATATCATGGGCGGGGCATCGATTATATTATTTCTCTAGGCGCTCGTAGAAAATATCCTTGGTCTGCTCGTCCTTGTCTTCCGTCGGGGCATGAGCACAAATAAGGTTGATGTTGAAGAATTTGGCTTTTATGCGGATTGTGGTTAGCAAGCTTGAGACAAGGTGTTTCAGTCTCCGACTAACCACAAATCCAGAGCCAAAGTCATGCCCTGTGTTATGGCAAGGCTTGGTGTTGTTTTGACGCCATTTCCGGTCCATCGCACTTCCTGTAAAATCTGCCTTGTACTTCTCGGACGATATCTCATGGAGGCTATAATTTCCTACTGTTGGACCAAAGATGTCTTTTTTCCCTATATTCGCATTAAAATCTCCCAGATCGATTTTAACGCCATAGACGGGGCAGCGGTCATGTTCTCTCTCTAAGGTGTTAATATATGCTTCTTGTACTTCTCCAATACATCCGCCAACGCGTATACTGCACCTTCTCTATAAAGAGTGCGCACCTTCCAGATGCCGATCAGCAAATCATTGTCCTATTTATACTCCTCACCATAGGATGGGGGTATACTAATTTCGTCATTCTGTTTGTAACTCCTCGAAATATTCGTCTAAGACCCCATAAAGAATATATATTCTTGATCGTCATGACATTTCAAGTCGATCTAGCCATAGTCCGGCCGTCTGTCCGGCCGTCTGTCTGTCCGTACGTCCGTCCATCAGTCTGTCAAAAGCACGCTTACTTTAGAAGGAGTAAAGGTAGGCGCTTGAAATTTTGCACAAATAATTTTTATTTGTGTAGATCAATTGAGATTGTAAATGGGCCATATTGGTCCAAGTTTTGATATATCTGCCATATAATCCGATCTTGGATTTTGACTTCTTGAGCCACTAGAGGGCGAAATTCTCATCTGATTTGGCTGAAATGTTGTACATCGGTTTCATCCATTTTGCACGAGGTGTTTTGTTATGATTTCCAACAACTATGCTTAGTTTGGTTGAAATCGGTTCATAGCCTGATATAGCCTGATATAGCCTGATATAGCTGTCTGATCTGGGGTCTCGACTTCTTGAGCCTCTATAGGGCAAAATTCCTATCCGATTTGGCTGAAATTTTGCATGACGGGTTTCGTTATGACTTCCAACAACTGCGCAAAAAATTTGGTTTAAGTCGGTCCATAACTTGATTTAGCTGCCAAATAAACCGATCTGGGATCTTGACTTCTTGAGCCTATAGAGGGCCCAATTAATGTCCGATTTGGCTGAAATTTTGTACAACGGCTTCATCCATGACATTGAACATACGTGTCAAATAACGATCTGAATCGGTATATAGCTTGATGCAGCTCCCATATAAACCGAACTACCTATTTTACCTCTTAAGCGTCTAAAGGCCGCATTTTTCATCCGATTGGGCTGAATTTTTGCACATGGTTTTTTGTAATAATTTACAACAATCGTGATATGTATGGTTCAAATCAGTTTTTAACCAGATAAATATGCCATTTAAACCGATCTGGGATCTTGACTTCTTGAGCTTCTAGAGAACGCAATTTCTATCCGATTTGACTGACGGCGTGTTTCGTTACAATTTCCAACAACTGTGCTAAGTATGGTTCAAATCGGTCCATAGCCCGATATGGCTGTAATATAAATATATGGCTGCAATATCTAAAGGGCGCAATTCTTGTCCGATGTAGCTGAAATTCTGCCAGACGTGTTTTGTAATGCCCTCCAGCTGTGCCAAATATGGTTTAAATCTGTCCATAACTTGATAAAGCTGTCATATAAATCGGTCTGAGATCTTGACTTACTGAGCCTATAGAGGGCACAATTATTATCTGATTTGGCTGAAATTTTGTACAACTGCTTTTCCCATGACCTTCAACATACGTGTCAAATATGTTCTGCTTTGGTCAATAGCCTGATACAGCTCCCATATAAACCGATCTCCCTATTTTACTTCTTGAGCCCCTAAAGGGCGCAATTCTTTTTCGAATTGGCTGAAATTGTACACAATGACTTCTACTATGGTCTCCAACATTTAGTTCAATTATGGTCCGAATCGGACCATATCTTGATATAGCTCAAATAACAAAGCAATTCTTTTCTTTTATCCTTTGTTTGCCTAAAAGAGACACCGGGAAAAAACTCGACTAATGCGATCCATGGTGGAGGGTATATAAGATTCGGCCGGCTGAACTTTGCACGCTTTTAGTTGTTACTACTCCTTTGTTTCGGAGGCCACCGTAGCGCAGATATGCTAAATGTCCTCCTATGACGCTGAGCGCCTGGGTTTGAATCTTGGCGAGATCATTAGAAAAAAATTTCAGCGGTGGTTTTCCCCTCCTAAAAATATGTGAGGTACTATGCCATGTAAAACTTCTCCTCAAAGAGGTGTCGCACTGCGACACGCCGTTCGGACTCGGCTATAAAAAGGAGGTCCCTTATCATTGAGCTTAAACTTGAATCGGACTGCACTCATTGATATGTGAGAAGTTTGCCCCTGTGTCTTAGTGGAATATTCATGGGCAAAATTTGCAATTTGCATTTGTACTCCTTTGTTAGTGATTCTTATATTTTTCCGGCGGCAGATTACTGACCCGGCGCCCCAACCGCATAAGCTTTGTGGGATCGCACATGTATCCCTCGGTGTCGCGAGCCGCTTGCTCCAAGATCAGACGCTCGCCTCCAGCCCCAGGAACAGATGCCGATATTGGCCATTGGTTACTTGAAGCCCAGTGCCGCCTGACTCCTCACTGCGGCTCTCCTCTCGAACTCGCTGACAGCTCGCGGCTGCATGTTTATCTACTCCGTATAAAAACGAAGCTTTCCACTATCCGCAACCTGTGGACGCCTCCATCCTCCAATAACCTGGGAACAGATGATGATATTGACATTGGTTACTTGAAGGCCAGTGCCGCCTGACTCCTCACTGAGACTCTCCTCTCTAAATCGCTGATTGCCCGCGGCCGCATGAGCAGCTACTCCGCATAAAAACGATGCTTTCCATTATCCGCAACCTGTGGACGCGCCCGGTAGCTTTTAGCTAAGCTTCCCGTCATAACGATGGACACCACACAAGTCGGAGCTCAGAGTTCCAGCCTGTGTGGTGCTCATAGTTATCTCGAGTCGGCCGGGTATGACAACATTACCCCAATTAAATCCAAATCGAGCGAAAATTATATGGGAGCTATAGTCTATGTGAATAGACTTCTTCTCTAGGTTAAATACGGTGTCAAATTTGAAGGTGGTCCGATATAAATTACGATCTGTCCTTTGTGCAAAAATTAACCTGGATAGACAGACAGACAAACTGATATATCTAAATCATCCGTATGCTTATTAATGAGTCTATCTTATCTCTCTTCCTTTGAGGGTTACAAACAGGGTCTAATAGAGTCACATGCATATAATTTTATCCCTATAAAAAAATATTCTGTTTTTGTTAATTTTTCCACATTTCACGTACTCTTACTGCAATTGGTAAAAGTCTTCCCCTTACTTGGTTTATCATTACATCTCATCCATAAAAAAATGCTTCTGGTAACTTTTAAGCACTATTTCCTTCTCTAGTAAATCCACCACTTGCGACATGGGCCCTGAGCAACATTGCATTGGCAGCCCACGTCTTTTCATGTGCAAGAAGAGGTAGTCTGATAACCCCTTCTTTTCGTGTGCTGACCAACAATCATGACACATTAAACCATTACACATCATTAATAAACAACAACCAACCTACCAACGGGCAACCTGGCAACCATTCAACCATTAAGCCATCCGTCCTAACCGCTACACGGAGTCATATTTAAATTGAGTTTTGAAATGGAAAATGGTAAAGACATGTGAAACAATCAATTGGACCACAACAATGTTTATTGTGGTTTCCTTCAGGGAGTGCTATGTTCGTTCTCTGAAAACCGGTAGCTTAAATAGACACTTCAAGAAGAAAGACAAAAAAACAAATAAATTTAAATGAATGGTGATATGAGAAATTTTGATACCCTACAACACCATGATACTGAAGCAGTAACTAGAAATGGGAGGATATATATTTTGGAAACTATAACCAAATCAAACTCCATACATGTTTCCTAAGTTGGCAAGGCTTTACCTCTAGGTCAACCAAGGGAAGGTAATGTATTATACCCTCATTCCTCAAGGTTATATATACAAACGAATGTCTTTAGTTACATTACCACTGTTATGATGAAGCTCATAAAAGCATAAAATAATTCATTTCAGTTCAGATTGTTGGCTTAGACGGAATTGACTTGATTTCTTGCTTTTGAATAATGATGACTGCCAAAGAGTTTTCGCTGAAAGTGGTCACAGTCAACGTGGTGGTTGAAATGTGTGTGGTCGTTCCAATCATCATCATTATCAACATCGTTGTCTTCGTCGTAGTCATTTTTATCGAAATCGCCCCTGTAGGATGACCAACAGGCATACAGTGTAGGCACTTGTAGCCACCACATTAACATAGGCACATCAATGCCAACTAAAGGCTATACAAAAATTCAGGAACGGCGTCGTCATTGTAGGTTTTCAGGCATTCTTGTGCTATGTTCACTATTTCGCCTGTTGAATGAGGAAATAGTCGCTAAGGAAGATCGTCTGTTAAACGCTTAAATCAAAACAACATAAATAACTAATTACATTGGCAGATAAAGAACTCGTTCTGATTGTGTTCTGTATTGGCCATTGTTATGGTTTGCCTAAGAGAAATCAATGAATATTAAGAGTTCGAATAGCCCAGCGAACATTTTGATTAAGAAAACCAAAAAAAAAAAACAAGTTCAGCCGGGCCAAATCTTGGAACTAACCACCATGGGTTGTACTCAATATTTCTACAAACGAACTTAGTTGAAGAGCACATGTTTTTATACCCACCACCGAAGGATGTGGGTATATTCATTTTGTCATTCCGTTTGCAATACATTGAAATATCCATTTCTGACCCTATAAAGTATATATATTCTTGATCAGGGTAAAAATCTAAGACGATCTAGTCATGTCTGTCCGTCTGTCTTTTGGAATCACGCTACAGTCTTTAGAAAGAGAGATATTGAGCTAAAATTTTGCACAGATACTTTTATTGTCCGTAAGCAGGTTCAGTTCGAAGATGGGCTATATCGGACCATATATTGATATAGCCCCTATATAGACCGATCCACCGATTTAGGGTCTTTGGGACAGTGAGTTGTGTTAGGCCCTGCGACATCCTTCGTCAATTTGGCTCAGATCGGTCCAGATTTGGATATAGCTGTCATATAGACCAATCTCTCGATTTAAGGTTTTGCCCTTAATAGAAGGCGCATTTATTGTCCGATGTCGCTGAAATTTGAGACAGAGAGTTGTGTAAGGCCCGTCGACATACTTCTGCAATATGGCACAGATCGGTCCAGATTTGGATATAGCTACCATATATAGCGATCTCTCAATTTAAGGTCTTAGGCAAATAAAAGGCGCATTTATTGCTCGATTTCACCGAAATTTGGGACAGTTACTTGTGTAAGGCTCTTCCATATATTTCTGCAATTTGGCTTATATCGATCAAGATTTGCATATAGCTGCCATATAGACCGGTCTCTCGAGTTAATGTTTTGGGGCCATAAAAGGCACATTTATTGTCCGATTTCGCCGAAATTCAGGACTGTGAGTTGTGTAAGGCTTTTCGACATTTTTCTGCAACTAGGCCGACATCTCGATTTAAAGTTATGGCCCCATTAAAAGCCGCTTTTATATTCCGATTTCATTGAAATTTGACACAGTGACTTATGTTAGGCTTTTCGATATCCGCATCCTATATGATTTAGATCGGTTTTTTTATATATAGCTACTAAAAAGATCAATATTGTGTTATACACAAATGGAACAGTGACTTGTACTTATTAGTATTTGGTCCAAATCGGAACATATTTCGATATAGCTGCAATGGGGCATAGGGTATGCATTATTGACGAAAAGTGGTTTACATATATACACGAGGTGGTGGGTATCCAAAGTTCGGCCCGGCCGAACTTAACGCCTTTTTACTTGTTTCGATATGATGTCTCATTGCTGAATATTAATATGTCATCGACATATATCACCAAAAATGTCAAATTTGATCGTAAATCGTGTTCCAAGCTAAGCTCAACTGCTTAAGCCCATATACTGCTTTATTCGGCTTTAAAACATGACCATCATCACTCTTAATTGGAATACATTTAGCTTTTTTCAACATAGATATCCTCTTCCAGCACACCTTGTAGAAAAGCTGTGACTGTATGCATTTGTTCTATTTGCAGGTCATATTTCGCTGCTAAAGCCATAAGAAAACGTATTGAAGTGTACCTTACTACAGGCGAATATGTTTCATCGTTGTCAATTTCTCGTTTTTGTGTGTAGCTCTTTGCTACTAATCTGGTTTTACTTCGAATATTGTTACCTGGCTGCTTTTTATACCCTCCACCATAGGATGGAGGGTATACTAATATCGTCATTCTGTTTGTAACTAATCGAAATATTCGTCTGAAACCCCATAAAGTATTCTTGATCGTCGATCTAGCCATGTTCGTCCGTCCGTCTGTCGGTCGAAAGCACGCTAACTTCCGAAGGAGTAAAGCTAGCCGCTTTGCACAAATACTTCTTATTAGTGTAGCTCGGTTGGTATTGTAAATGCGCCACATCGGTCCATGTTTTGTTATAGCTGCCATATAAACCGATCTTGGGTATTGACTTCTTCAGCTTCTAGAGTGCGCAATTCTTATCCGATTGGAATGAAATTTTGCACTACGTGTTTTGTTATGATATCCAACAACTGTGCCAAGTATGGTTCAAATCGGTCCATAACCTGATATAGCTGCCATATAAACAGATCTTTGCTCTTGACTTCTTGAGCCTCCAGAGTGCGCAATTCTTATCCGATATTATGGTTTGAATCGGTCTATAGCCCGATACAGCTCCCATATAAATCGATCTTTCTATTTTACTTCTTGAGCCCCAAAGGGCGCAATTCTTATTCGAATTAGCTGACATTTTACACAGGTCTCCAACATATAATTTAATTGTGGTCCGAACCGGACCATATCTTGATATCGCTCTAATAGCAGAGCAAATCTTTTCTTTTATGCTTTTTTGCCTAAGAAGAGATGCCGGGAAAAGAACTCGACAAATGCGACCCATGGTGGAGGGTATATAAGATTCGGCCCGGCCGAACTTAGCACGCTTTTACCTGTTATATGTAAGATATATCCATAACCTATTATAGCTCCCATAAAAACAGATCTCCCGATTTTATCTCTTGAAGAACTATACGGCGCAATTCCTACCCGATTTGGCTGACGTTTTGCACGATGAATTCGACTTTGGTCTCCAACAGGCAAACCAAGTATGGTTTATTTCTTGATACAGCTCAAATAGCATAGCAATTCTCATCTATTATCCTTTGTTTATCTATAAAGAGATATCCGCCAAAGAATCTGCCTGGCCGAACTTAGCATGCTTTTTCTTGTTCTTGTTTAGTTTCTGCCTATAAAGAGAAACTTCGCAAAGAACTGGACTCGCAGCCGAACTTGATTTAGCGCTCTTGTACTTGTTTTTCATTTAAATTAAAATCTCAATGAACCTAAAATGATTTCCTGAAGATTCAAATATTATCGGATTAAACTGAAATTTGAAACACAATGATTCAATAAATTCTTCAAATTCCTTGCCCCCTATGGTATAATTGAACCATATTTGAAAAATGTTTTCATATAAACTGATATCCCGTTCTAAGGACATGTACCGATTAAAGGCTTAAAATTAACCAACTTCGATGAAATTTTACCACTCTTCCGATTTTGAGGAGATTTTTTGAAACTTTTTTCTAATTCGAGCAATAGCAACTTAATATCGTAGTTTCTCGCTACCAATATGTTTGCTGGGTTATGCTTCTTAGTTATGGGTAGGGTTCTTTCATTAATATTTGGATATTTTTCATAGTTTTTTTTTCGCACTTGTCTCAGCGCATTTTTGTATTTCCATTTCGTTGATTTTCCTTTTCTTTCTTGCGTTGTGTTTTTGTGAAAAGTGATGGGTTGGTGTATACGTCTTATCTGCGATGGTCGTCGCTTTAGCTATTTTGTTATTTGCTGAATGGATTTTAACATTTTTTGCTCATTTTCAATTTTGCCCATAAATCATTTGAAAATATTTTAACGTATTTTTTGACATTTATTACTTTGTTTCTTTATTACAGTTCGTACGTTCGTTTGCCTTACTTTCTGGCGCGTATATTTTTCTCCCTTTGGCCGCTGAGTGTTCTTTCAGTTGGCACTGTTTTCACATTTCGTAGCGTTGAGTGTTTTTCTCTCCTTTCTTTCCACTTATCGAGAGGCAGGCAATAAGAGCATGGCGTGGCGTTAGTTAGTCCTTCATCGTTTTCTATTCGATTTATGGTCTTCTTTCGGAGCATTTCCTTGTTTGCCGCCTGACAAAGGCTACGCTGACTCGCTGGCTGGCTGGATGGCTGGCTGGTGAGGGTGTAAATGATGAATTTCGTTTTCATTTAAGTTATGACATTTATATTTGTTTTGAACGTGCAAATAAGCTGTGGAATGTAAATATTTGACATTTATGCTTTTTCTTTTGGATTTCAGCAGTTTTTATTGCTAAAACAAATCATTTGAAGAAAATGAGCGGACAAGAAGAAATACAAGACATTTAGGGTTTAATGGGAATATCCGCCTTCACAATAATAATAACATGAGAAGTAATACACGTAATGTTTGTTGAAGGAAGGATGACAGGGAATGCTGGGATATTTAAGGATTTGGCCAGGAAAGGGTTTAAAACAAATATAATTCTCAATTTGTTTAAAACCTGTAAAATTTAAGGCTTTAATGAAGAATATAAAAAATTCTCAAAAATTCTCTAGGGCTCAATAAATCAACTCAAGAGATCGAGTATTTATTTGTGCATGGCAAAGGAGTTCTTTAGGTACTAAATTTCAGTCATTAGTGTTCCACTTTGCCAGTAAGATGAGGATTTATAAAGTTAGCGGAAGAAATCCCTAGTTTCAGGGCTTAATCTCGTTTTTAACCTATAACAAGTAAAAGCGTGCTAAGTTCGGCCGGGCCGAATCTTGTATCTCCACCATGGAAAGCATTTATCAAGTTCCTTTCCCGGCATCTCTTCTTAGGCAAAACAAGTAAAAGCGTGCTAAGTTCGGCCGGGCCGAATCTTATATACCCTCCACCATGGATCGCATTCGTCGGGCTCTTTTCCCGGCATCTCTTCTTAGGCAAAAAAGGATATAAGAAAAGATTTTCTCTGCTATTAGAGCAATATCAAAATAGGGTCCGGTTTGGACCACAATTAAATTATATGTTAGAGACCTGTGTAAAATGTCAGCCAATTCGAATAAGAATTGCGTCCTTTGGGGGCTCAAGAAGTAAAATAGAGAGATCGATTTATATGGGAGCTGTATCGGGCTATAGACTGATTCAGGCCATAATAAACACGTATGTTGATGGTCATGAGAGGATCCGGAGTACATAATTTCAGGCAAATCGGATAATAATTGCGATCTCTAGAGGCTCAAGAAGTCAAGATCCCAGATCGGTTTATATGGCAGCTATATCAGGTTATTAACCGATTTGTACTATACTTGGGACAGTTGTTGGATATCATAACAAAACACGTCCTGCAAAATTCCATACCAATCGGATTAGAATTGCGCACTCTAGAGGCTCAAGAAGTCAAGACCCAAGATCAGTTTATATGGCAGCTATATTAGGTTATGGACCGATTTGAACTATACTCGGCACAGTTGTTGGATATCAAAACAAAAAACACGTCGTTGCAAAATTTCATTCCAATCGGATAAGAATTGCGCACTCTAGAGGCTCAAGAAGTCAAGACCCAAGATCGGTTTATATGGCAGCTATTTATATCAAAACATGGACCGATATGGCCCATTTACAATACCAACCGACCTACACTAATAAGAAGTATTTGTGCAAAATTTCAAGCGGCTAGCTTTACTCCTTCGGAAGTTAGCGTGCTTTCGACAGACAGACGGACGGACATGGCTAGATCGACATAAAATGTCGCGACGATCAAGAATATATGTACTTTATGGGGTCTCAGACGAATATTTCGAATAGTTACAAACAGAATGACGATATTAGAAGATTTGTTCTGCTATTAGAGCGATATCAAGATATAGTCCGGTTTGGACCACAATTAAATTATATGTTGCGGACCTGTATAAAATGTCAGCAAATTCGAGTAAGAATTGGGCGCTTTTGTACCATACTTGTCACAGTTGTTGAATATCATAACAAAATACTTCGCGCGAAATTTCATTCAAATCGAATAAGAATTGCGCCCTTTAGTGGGTCAAGACCCAAGATCGGTTATTATCGGTTATTATTTGAACCTAACTTAGCAGAGTAATTGGAGGTCATAGCGACACATGTCGTGCAAAATCTCATTCCAATATCGGTTTATATGGCAGCTATATCAGGTTCTAAACCGATTTGAATCATACTTGACACAGTTTTTGGATATCATAACACAACACGTCGCGTGAAATTTCATTCCAACTGGATAAGAATTGCGCCCTCTAGTGGCTCAAGAAGTCAAGACCCAATGTTGGTTTATATGGCAGGTATATCAAAACATGGACCGATATGGCCCATATACAATCCCAACCGACCTACACCAATATGAAATATTTGTGCAAAATTTCAAGCGGCTAGCTTTACTCCTTTGAAACTTAGCGTGCTTTCGAAAGACAGACGGACGGATAGACAGACAGACGGACGGACAGACGGACGGACAGACGGACGGACGGGCGGACAGACGGACGGACATGGCTAGATCGATATAAAATGTCACGAGAAGTTACAAACAAAATGACGAGTATACCCCCATCCTATGAGGGAGGGTATAAAAAGTTGCAATTTGGTGCGGTTTATAGGCTGGTGACACCATAGGACCGTACTTCTTTGAAGATAGTGCGAATCGTAAAGTAATTGTGAATGGTGAACGCTATCGTGAGATGATATCTAAGTTTAACTTGCAGGACATGTGGTTTCAACAAGACGATGCCACATGCCACACAGCACCCGTAACAATGGAATTATTGATAAGCAAGTTCAATGAACATTTTATTTCACATTCGGGACCGGTCAATTGGCAGTCTAGATCGTGCGATTTAACGCCATTAGACCATTTTTTGTGACAATTCCGCTTCAATTTACCCATTAGAAGATTGCATTGAAGCATTTATTCTTGAGATACCGGCCAAAAAAGTTGTAAAGAGTATGCCAAAATTGGATTGAGCGGATGAACCTTTTGAGACCTAGTCGCGGTTAACATTTGGATGAAATAATCTTTAAACATTCATATACATGGGCCGTACTAAAGATTCAAATAAAGATTTCATGCATTTTTCTGATTTTTTTTTTTTTTGAAAAACTTTGCTATAGCTTCGAATAATTCACTCTTTATAAAAGCCATCAGTTCGTCTATGTAATCTGGCTAGCATACAACGTGCCATACACAAGAATGGAGCCAAGACAGTATGTGCCAACTATGTTCAGAGGATCACAGAATGTGAAATAGTCTACATGGTTATTTGATATCCAAAGGGTGGGTGGACACACTAAGTAGAATACAATTCTGATATTGTTGTGAGAGACCAATTCTGGATGGCCACTATACCACATCAAACCACCCACTTCCAACGGATAAGAAGATCGATTGATCTAATGAAAAATCCTTGGATCCTTGAAGGGACAACCCTCCCTCCTACCACAATGTTCAAAGACGCCCAATCCTGGAGGGACCAGGATTCAGATTAGGATATAGCTCCCATATATATGTTCGTCCGATTTGGACTAATACTGCATTAGTATCGTCATTAGTTAACCGATTCTCACGAAATTTGAGACAAGGAAATCTCTTTTGAATTCCTACATTACTGGTTAATTTGATAAATATCGGCCCTTATACAGACATGGTTAGATAAGGTTAGGTTCAAAATAGGGTGCAGGTATTAGTCCACGCCATGTCACTATATACATTCACCTAAGCCAGTAATAAACTTGTTGTGCGCTCTAAAAACTAACCTCGAGAAAAAAATAAGTTAGGAATTCCGTGCTACTTACAACATCCTTAATTGTTTTCCATGCCGAGCCCCTAAGTTGGTTTAGGTCTGGAATTGTGTGCCAACCTAAGAGCCAGTATCTGTTAAAGTCGGGCAATGACAAAGGAAATGCTCCAATGCACTTGACGCACCGATTTTACATAAGTAAGCTAGTAGTCCTATGTGTCCAGTTATGATACCGAAGCCTTTACTGACCTCATGCTTGTTTCCTTTCAGTAATAGCCTCGTCTGCCCATGATCCCCTCTTAGCATTTTCGCCGTCTTACCGGCCGTTTTGCTGTTCCACAGGGTTGCATACGCATTCATCGTCCACGCCCTTTACTCGGACTGCGTCGACCCAAAAGGCTTCGGGTTAACCAAGTTCATTGACGGCAGATCTCTGGCCTTCTCCGCCAAATCGTCTGCCCTTTTATTTCCCCTAACACCGTTATGGCCCGGCACCCAAACGATGCGGATTTTAGCATCCCCAGAGAAGGGGATGCTAAAATCCGTTATTTCCTAGTTGTTATTGCCCTTATGGCAATTTTACTGTCCGTAAAGATCTTCACACTCGACGTTCTCGCGATATCACCACACCACCTGGATCACCCGGATCTCCGCCTGCATAACCGTGCTTTGGTCAGAGAGTCTAAAAGAGATATCAGTCCCTAGGTTCCCAATGTAGACCCGCTAGGTTCCCAATGTAGGCCCAGTCCCTGGGTTCCCAATGTAGGCCCACTCTGTCCCCTTGCTATGATCCATTCATGTAACATGAACTTGCAGACAGAAATATTAGGGTTCCGTCAGTCCAAGACTGTGCCGCTGACAGCAGTTCCTTGCATTTCCTATTGTCGCTTCCATTATACAGCAATGGTATGAGCTGCTCCCATCCTCAATCCATTCTCCCATCGCCTTAAGTCTCATAGCCGCAGTGTCTGCCTTACAATTAATCGATATATCAACGGTTCGGATATCCAGAATAGTCTCCAGTGCCCTAATGGGCGTGGTCCTCATCGCTGTACCTATGCTAAGACAATATATTGTCTGAACCTGTTGTATGGCTTTTTCTCCATAGCAGTCCACCAAACTACTGACATGGTTTTGGTTTGACATGGATTGAATGGGTCGCCCAAGTGAGTTCAAGATGAGTTTATTTGGCCTTTTGTGGTACCCTAGAGAGAGAAAGGGGAGAGGATACACGAATAAAAGAAAAACCATTTACCGTGTCCCACCTCACCACCGAGGCCACCCTGGCCATCCCATCAACTGTGTTCAGTAGCTCGATAAATGGCAGGTAGGAAAGACCGATTACTGGTCCGCCAGGCACAGATGAACTACTACTGGCGCACTCGTCCGCCCTCTCATCTCATGGAATCCCGTCATACCCAGGAACCTATGTCAGCGTCACATCATGGGCCCGGAGCATATCCAGGGATTCCAAACAGTCCGCCATTTATCTCGACCTCACCATCCTCGACCCCAAGGCCTTGAGCGCCGCCATACTGTCAATAGAAATTCTGAGTTTTGAGGGCGGTAAGCCCCTTGCCAGAATTGAGAAGGCATTGAGCAAAATTTCAGGCAAACCAGACAAGAGCAGCTCAGAAGTGCCATTCCAGAAGTCCATTCGGGAGATCTCTTTAAATACAAGTTAAACGTGAACCGATATGACCCATTTAAATCCCAACCCAACTATACTAATAAGAAGTATTTGTGCAACATATCAAGCGACTAGCTTTACTCCTTCGAGAATTAGCGTGCTGTCGACTGACAGACTGACTAACGGACGTGACTAGATCGTCTTAATATATCAGGACGACTTATTTTCCTCTTCTTATAGTAGGGGATATAAAAACACTTTTGACCATGGACATATGTCACAATGACTCTTATGCTCTTTTTCAATCTTGATTTCAATTATCAAACATTTCGCTTAAAACTTTATTTTAATGTGTTGCTCATATTGTGAAACAATTTTTCTTTTTTTCTGTTTTTCTTTTGGTACTGCAGGCGGATAACTTAATCCAACCACATGATGGTGAGCGAATTTTTATGGCTAACCTGTTTACAAAAAACATTTACGTAGCCGGCCACTATATAAATTATGGTGGCCAATGGCGGTGGTTGTATTTCTCCATTAGCTGCAAATTTGTTTCTGTATATCTTTTGGCTTGGCTTGGGTTTTTGCTATTAAATAAATGTATTAAGATTTCGCCTAACTGATAATAGGATTTTGGCATAATAAATCACATTGGTATAAACAGACAAATCTCACTCAATCGGACATGGGGAATGTCGAAGCTTCACACCGTAAGGCAAAATTGTTTAACACTTGCAAATGGTGTGTGGTAATGGAGCAGAAGGAGAAGGAGCCAACAATTGTAATGAAAACTAAAACCAGCAGCCATAATGTGTTGAAAAAAATTAAATAACAATTAAGTTTTAACGTTGATAAGTTTTAGGCGAAATTGAATATTTTTTTCTCAATGCAGAATCAATTTTTCAACATTCAAAGGCATAGACGTTGGAAATTTATGTTTGTTAAAAAATATTTTTTTGGAAAATTTTCGATAGCAATGCAATCTTTGAATACCCTAAATTTGTTGAGAAACTTATATCCACTTTTCGTCAAAATCCGGTGAAAAATGCATACCTTATGCCCCATAGCAGCTATATCGAAATGTGTTCCGATTTGGACCAAATACTAATAAGTACAAGCCTTTGTTCAATACTGTATAAAAAATATTGATCTTTTTAGTAGCTATATATAACAAGCAAGAGCGTACTAAGTTCGGCCCGGCCGAATCTTATATTATCTCCACCATGGATCGAGATGTCGAGTTGTCGAGTTCTATGCGCGGTATAACTTTTTAGACAAACAAAGAATATTGAATAAGATAAGATTGGAGCTATATTAAGATATAGTGCGATTCGGACCATAGATGAATGCTGAACATTGTAGAAGTCATCATGTAATATTTCAGTTCATTCGGATAATAATGGGTTGCCCAAAAAGTAATTGCGGATTTTTCATATAGTCGGCGTTGACAAATTTTTTCAACGGCTTGTGACTCTTGCATTCTTTTTTCTGTCAGTTATCAGCTGTTACTTTTAGCTTGCTTTAGAAAAAAAGTGCGCGAAATTTTGTTTACATTTGTTTGTTTGGCGTCAATTTTAATGTGGGTACCACAAAGGAGCATTTTCGTCATATTTTACTTTATTATTTCCGTAAAGGAAAAAACGCGGAGCAGGCTGCTAAAAAGTTACGAGATGTGTATGGTGATAAAGCCTTAAAAGGAAGACAGTGTCAAAATTGGTTTCGCAAATTCCGTTCTGGAGATTTTTCACTTAAAGATGACCCACGTTCAAGTCGGCCAAATGAAGTTGATGATGACCAAATCAAAGCATTAATCGAATTGGATCGTCATGTAACTGAGCGTGAGATAGGAGAGAACTTAAATATACAAAAATCAGACGTTCATTATCACATAAAAAGTCTTGGACTGGTGAAAATGCTTGATATTTGGGTACCACATGTATTGAAAGAAATTCATTTAACAAACCGAATCAACGCTTGTGAGATGCACCTTAAACGCAATGAATTCGATCCGTTTTTAAAACGAATCATAACTGGAGATAAAAAATGGATTGTTTACAACAACGTTAGTCGAAAACGATCATGGTCCAAGCATGGTGAACCAGCTCAAACCACTTCAAAGGCTCATATATCCACCAAAAGAAGGTTATGCTGTCTGTTTGGTGGGATTGGAAGGGTGTGGTATATTTTGAGCTGCTTCCAAGGAACCAAACGATTAATTCGGATGTTTACTGTCAACAATTAGACAAATTGAATACAGCCATCAAGGAGAAGCGACCAGAATTGGTCAATCGTGAAGGTGTCATATTCCACCAGGACAACGCTAGACAGCACACATCTTTGGTCACTCGCCAAAAACTGAGTGAGCTTGGCTGGGTACTTTTGATGCATCCCCCATATAGCCCTGACCTTGCACCATCAGACTACCATTTATTTCGATCTTTGCAGAACTCCTTAAATGGTAAAACTTTCGGCAATGATGAGGCTATAAAATCGCACTTGGTTCAGTTTTTTGCAGATAAAGGCCAGAAGTTCTATGAGCGTGGAATACAAAATTTGCCAGGAAGATGGCAAAAGGTTATCGAACAAAATGGCAATTATATATTTGATTAAAGTTCATTCTAAGTTTTATTGAAAATGCCTTTACTTTCTTTTAAACAATCCGCAATTACTTTTTGGGCAACCATAATTGCGCCTTGAAGGGGGCCAAGAAGCAAAATCGGGAGATAGGTTTATGTGGATGCAGACCATATTACACACGTATGTTGAAGGTCATGAGATAAGTCGTTGTACAAAATTTCAGCCAAGAGAATTGCGCGCTCTATTTGCTCAAGAAGTCAAGATCCAAGATCGGTTTATATGCTAGCTATACAAGATTATGAACCGATTTGAATAATACTTTACACAGTTAGAAAAGATACCAAAACACTACGTGCAAAATTTCAGTCAAATTGGATAAAAATTGCACCCTCTGGGGGCTCAAGAAGTCAAGACCCAAGATCGGTTTATATGGCAGCTATATCAAAGCATAGACCAATATGGCCCATTTTCAATCCCAATCGACCTACACTAATAAAAAGTATTTGTGCGACATTTCAAGCGTCTAGCTTTACTCCTTCGAAAGTTATCGTGCTTTCGACAGACAGACAGACAGATAGACGGATGGATGGACGGATGTACAGACGGACGGACATGGCTAGATCGACTTAAAATGACTTGACGATCAAGAATATATATACTTTATGGGGTCTCACACGCATATTTCGAGGAGTTACAAACAGAATGACGAAATTAGTATACTATCTATGGTGGAGGGTATAAAAATTGGGTCCAATAACTGTGGAGCCGCCCTAGCCCCAAAACACCTTAAAATAGGTTTTTTGTACGATCATGACAATATGGGACTCAAATTAAAGGTATTCGGGAGTAGATTGCGGATATGGTCAGAAAGAAGAAATATGCTTTATAATTTGTTGATATTGGAAGGGGGCGGAACCTCTCCGCTACCCCAAAAATACCACCCAAAATCACAAGTGGACCGATGAAGATAATATGGATATCAAATGAAAGGTATTGAAGAGTAGAATACAAATATGGTATTGGAAATTGGGTTCAAGTACCCGAGTAGTCGCCCTAACCCCAAAATGTCTAAAAGCAGGCAAATTGGTCGTCCATATCAACATGGGGCTTAAATGAAAGATATTCGGGAGTAGATTACGAATCTGGCATACGAAATCAGATCGAAGAGGAGGGGGTCACCCCAACCCTTCAAAAACTTGCCAAATGGGCATATGACCCACCATGACTATATGAGACTCTGTTTTTTTTTTTTTTATTCCGTAGAATAAAAAAAAGACAACAAAGGTTATATGATTTTAAGATATCGGATGGTGGCTGATCATCCCCCTTACACCAAAAACGCCCCCCAAAACCAAAAGAGGACTGATGGGCACAATATGGGTATCAAATGAATGGTATGCGAAACTAGAAACAGAATATTGTATTAAATTTTGGGTCCAAGTACCCAGCGGGCCGCCCTAACCCTAATACTCCTCTAATCAAATATGTTCGACGTTGCTATCAATTAGGTCTAAGTAATGGGAGGTCGCTTCACCTCCAAATACATATCAGCCAACCATGGCTATATAGGATTCAAATGAAAGATATTTATGAGTAGATTAAAAATATGAAATAAAAATTTGCGTTCAAGTCAAGGTGGCTCTTTTCCTCCTGAAATATACGTCGAATATATTAATTGACCCATCATGCCAATATGGGACTCAAAGGACAGTTATTTGAGAGTAGAAAACGAATTTGATATCAAATTTTGGGGGTAGGCCCTAAATAACCCCTTAAACTGAACTTTATTTCCGACTATAGCAATATGGAACTCAAATAAACGGTATTTGGGAGTAAAGAACGAATTTTATATCTTTTTTCAGCGCAAAGTGCCGGTGGCCTCCCCAGCCCCAAAACACCCTTTAAACGATCCATACGTACCCACCATGACAATATGGGGTTCAAAGTAAAGGGATTTGGGAGTGGACAAGAATTTGATATCCATATTTGAGTCGAAATGTCTCCCCTAAAAAGCACTTCTCACTACCCTAATTTCAAAAATATCAGATCTCGGAGATTGGTAATGCAATTAGATCGAAATTTTTTCCACTCTAACAATCATTTGGGATTAGAGTACACATTTTCCCCAGGAACAGAGCAGGGGCAAACTTTTTACACATTAATGAGTGCTTTCCGATTTAATATCCCTTTTAATATCCGAGTCCAAACGGCGTGCTGCAGTGCGACACCTCTTTGGGGAGAATTTTTTACATGACCATGCATGGTATGGTACCTCGCAAATGTCGCCGGCATTAGGAGGGGACAACCATCGCTTTGAATTTTGTCCGAAGTTCCACCAGGATTCGAACGAAGTTCCACCAGGATTCGAACGCAGACCTTCAGCATTATAGGCGGACATATGCTACAGTAGCACAATATCCACATTCAGGCGAAGTGTCCTCACTCTAAAAACATATTAGAGAGTCAAGAAGGCGAAGTGGAGCGGGCCCTGTCCAACTAGTAAATATATATAGAGTCATCGCAAGCGCATTTATTGTCCAATCTTGGCAACATTTTATACCATGCTTTCCTCGACGACTACCACAATACCTGAGAAGTTATCGAAATTGGTTCAGATTTGGATATAGCTGTCATTTATATGTTCGTCCGATTTTGAGACATATTGCAATAAAGTGCTCTAAAAATTTGTTAAATTTTATAAAAATCGGTTCAGATTTAGATTTAGCTGCCATATATGAATATCACCTGATGTTCACTTTAAGAGCCACAGCAAGCGCATTTACTGACCAATCTTGAAAAAAACTTTGTACAATGCTTTTCTTGTCAACTACCATAATATTTGAGAAGTTTGTTCCAAAACGGTTCAGATTTAGATATATCTACCACATATATCTTCGTCAGATTTTGGGTAATTTCCAATTTCCAGTTTGAACATATTTGCTCGAAATTTGATACGGATTGTTTAATAAACCCTCTGATAACATCCGGCGAGGACCATCCAAATTGTTTCAGAATTGGATATAGCTTGGTATTTTATATAGGTATTTTAAAGTCGGCACTTTTGACCTTCCTTAGTGGTTTGTTAGTAGAAAATTTCACATATATATTTTCATAGAAAATATCTTTCCATTTCTAGGAAATTCTTAACGATACTTTTTCGGCATACAATATTTGGGCAAAAGTTCAAAATGTTCGTAATATGATTGTCATACCAAATTTCGTGGTATTGATGTTCGATATTGTTATTATCATTATCACCCCCTTTACCATTGACCATAATCCGCCTATGTTTTTTTTGGTAAACCACAATCGTATTAGCCAAAATCTTTAATACTCACATCTCGAATTGTAATCAAGTTTGGGTCTTTGTCTTATGGTAGTGTTAACCATAAATTAAGTGGGCCGGCTTTGGAGTTTTAACTCGTTTATGTAAGTCCGTCTGGCGGTGCAACCGTTTGCTATTGGCAGTTATGATAATGGACGGACCTTTTAAAATTGTTTCCAACGATTTATGTTGATCTTGGCCAACGCAATATGTTGGTCGAATGGTCGGTCATATGCTCATGCAGTACATTTGTGCCCACAGAGTTGTTGTAAGCCCACAAAGTCATGCGGTTAAGTCCAATGAACGGTCTGCTTTGTTTTCATGCTTTTCTCCTCCATTTGTGGCATTTTGAGGATTTGTTCAAGTATGGTGACATTATTAATGATTTGTTTGTTTTTGCCATTGAAGATAATAAATGACACAGAGCACAAATTACTTCTGGGCTTTTGGTTATTGTTTTGATTTCATTTATTACAGCTTAAAATATTACCATCATGGGCTGGGCCCAGGCTAGCCCCTGGTCGATGTGTCTGTTAAAGCACTTATGACGCTTATTTGTTGACATATTAATTTGTTGAAGGTTGACTATTACCAACTAAATGGATTACTTGCAATTTAAGAATGAGTCCAATTACCTTCTCAAATGCTTGCGGACATTGTTGTATAACCTGAAGGTATTTAAGAAAGTTCAAACTTTCCCAAATGGGAAATAGGAAAACTAAACTGTGAATTTACTTTGTCACCCTATAAAGAATGATTAAATCTGATCAAATTACCCACATTGAAAAGCAAGCGTACAATGCTGAACCTCAATTTCGAATTAAATATACTAAATGGAAACCTGAAGTCCGAGTTTTTATTGGATCACATTTACTTAAATATACCGCTGAGGCCAATGTTTTATTGGGTTGCCCAAAAAGTAATTGCGGATTTTTTAAAAGAAAGTAAATGCATTTTTAATAAAACTTAGAATGAACTTTAATCAAATATACTTTTTTACACTTTTTTTCTAAAGCAAGCTAAAAGTAACAGCTGATAACTGACAGAAGAAAGAATGCAATTACAGAGTCACAAGCTGTGAAAAAATTTGTCAACGCCCACTATATGAAAAATCCGCAATTACTTTTTGAGCAACCCAATAATTGCTATTATTGGAACAATATCAAGTTATGGTTAATTTCGGACCATAATTGAACTGAATATTGGAGACCATAGAAGAAGTCATTGTGTAAAACTTCAGCCAAATCTAGTAAGAATTGCGCACTTTAGGCGCTTAAGAAGTAAAATAGGAAGATCGGTTTATAGGGGAGCTGCATTGGGCTGTAAACCGATTCATGCCATTTTTGACACGCATGTTAAATGTCATGAGAGAAGCCGGTGTACAAAATTTCAGCTAAATCGGATAATAATTGCGCCCTGTAGTGGCTCAGGAAGTTAAGACTCCAGATCGGTTTATATGGCAGCTATATCAGGTTATGGACCGATTTGAACTATTCTTAGCACAGTTGTTGAAATTCATAACAAAACATCTCATGCAAAATTTCAACAAAATCGGATAATAATTTCGTCCTCAAGAAGTCATGACCCCACATCGGTTTATATGGCAGCTATATCAGGTTATAGACCGATTTGAACCATTCTCAATTCAGTTGTTGGAAGTAATAACAAGATCCCAGATCGGTTTATATGAAAGCTATCTTAGGTTACGAACCGATTTGAACTATTCTTAGCACAGTTGTTGAAAGTCACAACAAAACACCTCATGCAAAATTTCAGCTAAATCGGATAAGAATTGTGCCCGATATAGCCCATTGACAATCCCACTCGACTAATAAGAAATATTTGTGCCAAATTTCAAGCAGCTAGCTTTACTCCTTCGAAAGGTAGCGTGCTTTCGACAGATAGACGGACGGACAAATGGATGGACATGGCTAGATCGACATAAAACGTCACGACGATCACAAATATATATACTTTATGGGGTCTCAGACGAATATTTCGAGTAGTTACAAACAGAATGACGAAATTAGTATGCCTCCATCCTATGGAGGAGGGTATAAAAATATATTGATTTTTATACCCATCACTATAGGATGGGGGTATACTAATCTAGTCATTCTGTTTGTTACACCTCGAAATATTTGTTTAAGTATTTGTATTCTTGATCGTCTCGATGCTCTGAGTCTTGAAAATTTGCACAGATACTTACTATTAGTGTAGGTCATTGGGGATTGCAAATCGGCCATGTCGGTTCAGATTTGGATATAGCTCCCATATAAACGAATCTCCCGATATGACTTTTTAAAACCCTGGAAGCAGCAATTTTTGTCCGATTTCGCTTAAATTTTGTATACGATGTTCTGTTATGACTTCCAATATGTGTGCTAAGTACAGTCCACATAGGTCTATAACCTGATATAGCTCCAATATAAACCGATCTCCCGATTTGACTTCGTGAGCCCTTACAATCCGCAATTTCTACCGATTTGGCTGAAATTTTTCATATAGTGTTTTGTTGTGACTTCCAATAAGTGTGCCATGTACGGTCCAATTCGGTGAATAACTTGATGTAGCTCTTATATAAGCCGTTCTCCAGATTTGACTTCTTGAGTCCTTACAAGCCGCAATTTTTTCCGATTTGGCTGAAATTTTGCATGCGGTGTTCTGTTACGACTTCCAATAACTGTGCCAAATGCGGATCAAATCAGTCTATAACCTTATATAGCTCCCATGTAAAGCAGTCTCTCGATCATCCTTGTTCGGCTTGTAGGAGCTTTAATTTTAGCTTGTTTGGAAAATTATGCTCTGCATGCATCCCTTGGCATAGGCATGCCAACTGTATTTAAACAGTTCGTTGGATGTCCTACTTTCGATCATGGTAGTCACAATTCGTTCCATGGTTTTGAGTAGGAGGAATTTAAATTTTATAGGTCTGTAGGCCTTTGATGTCCCATAACTTGTCTTGGCGGGCTTGATAATAAATATCGCCCTTGCCGGAAATAATCCATCATCTCCGGGTGACTTAAATGGTTGAAGCTCTTCAAGGCTTCCTTTACCAATAATTCCGTAATGATAAGCCTTCGATCAACCTCAATATTGCAAGCTATCCTGTGGAAAATGCGCTTTCATCAAAAGTCTCTACATGTCCGTTGTGTTTGCTCAATCCCATATTGTTTACTAATATTTAAGTTTGGACTTGGTTTTTAAGAAAAACTGTTTCATCTTCGCGGGGTCATAAACACTATCGACCTGTTCGAAGAAGATCTTTCAGGAGGCACGTTTTGTCGCTCTGATCATTCTATTGGTGTCCTTTGAGCCGTGTGCATAAGCATAGAAAGGTCTCTGGGGGTTGGGCTAAGCATTCCCAGAAAATGTTTAACCACAATGATTACATTTTCCGAACATATTGTCAAATCTAAAACTTCCTCTCTAATCCTACTAACAAACGTAGCGGTATTACCAATATTAAGTATTATTAGGTCGTTAATATTCAATAATTTGAACAGGGCTTGGCACCGCTTATTGATGTTGGCACTGCCCCACGAAATGTGGTAAGAGTTCGTATCGCATATCCTCTTTTAGTGATATTGGATTTTGGAACCATACTATATCTGAAAATGGTAAAGAAAACCTAAACCAATCCGAACTCAAGTTCGGAAGCAGTTGAATCTGTAAATATGGCATCTGCTCTTTCCTCTAGGGACCCTCTAAAAACTTTCCTTAGTTACTTCCACAATTGACCCTTCTGTCCTAACAATCGGAAGCAAAACAATAACAAATTCATATTAATTTAGCTCATTGAAACTTAATTATGAGTGAATTGCTATTGAAAATAATTTGGCTGAATGGCGCATTTACCATTCGCATCAAACACCCATAAAAACAATCAACAAATCAATGGAGTCGGTGAAAAAACAGGGTTCTTGTCTGCTTGGATGTTTTCAATAGTTGGCCCCTTTCGTGGGCTTAATGTGGCCACCGACCATATGAAACATTGCTCTCATTTACTACTTCACTTTTGCTTAGTAACTTGAAAAGAGTTTATGACCCAAGAAAATGACCCTCATAAAGTTTCGGTTTTTCCCAATCGCTGTACTTGTAAGACTTTCAGTTGGTGGCCTCCATTGCTAAACGCCAGGCGGTTGTTTTATTTCTGAGTGAGGGCAATAAAACATTCCCAATGTTAAATTGAATGTGGGAAAATTTGTATTTTTTGTGAAGTATTTGAATGAAAGCCACTCACTTGCTCCTGTAAATATGGAAATCTAGTATTGGGGTCTACTGATGTTTACTTTATATGCAGAATATGGAATATAAGGAATGAGGTACAGCTTATAAAAGGAATACCTTTGAAATTGGAGTTTCCTCATACATTGCACAGTTATCTTATATTCCCTAATTGGAATGCCTTACTATCAATGTCATGGACCTTCACGATTATTACAAGAGTGTTTGCGTACTCAAAGTATCGTGAAAATTTTCACAAATTTTTACTCAAGTTGTTAGCAGCTATATCAAAATATTGCCCGATCTATATCATAGTCGATAAGGCAGTCGAAAGGAATAACACTACTGAACGTGCTAAATCTGGGTATAAATATACGTTTAATGGGTCCAAGAGCATAAATCATGAGATCGGTATATATGAATCATTGAGCGAAATTAGATTATGAGATATAATCCGATAAATTCCATCTTCAAACTTTACCTGCCTGTAAAACAAAATCTGTGCAAAGCTTCACCTCAAAGTAATATTGGGTTGCCCAAAAAGTAATTGCGGTTTTTTCATATAGTCGGCGTTGACAAATTTTTTCATAGCTTGTGACTCTGTAATTGCATTCTTTCTTCTGTCAGTTATCAGCTGTTACTTTTAGCTTGCTTTAGAAAAAACGTATAAAAAAAGAATATTTGATTAAAGTTCATTCTAAGTTTTATTAAAAATACATTTACTTTCTTTTAAAAAATCCGCAATTACTTTTTGGGCAACCCAATAATTTTAAGGACTGTAGGGTGATTTCAACAGATAGACGGTAGGACATGGCTAGATTTTTACGACCACCACGAATATATATTCTATTTGTAAGGTTCCACTGAATGGACTGTCGACAACAGGACGCCTATATCAAGGAATAGTCCACTGAAATAGACCTTCAAGACCCAGACGGCTTTATAAATAGAAGGTTCTCTCGGTATAAAGATGTATTCAATAGTAGCTTGGATATTACTTTACTTTAATTGGCTATGACAAAACATTCCAAATGCCTCCACCTACTGCGTTCCTTCTCCAATATCAGACATTAAGTTTTGAGATGTCTTTCACCACTTGATCATTCCATCGGACTATTGGTTTTCAAAAGATTTCTTCGCTGGAGCTCCTTCATTCATTTTAATAACAAGACTAAGGTTATACAACCCTTGTATTTTGATACGTTTGCTAACGACGTCATACAGATCGTGGTTCAAACGACGCCATAAATTGTTTAAAGAATCTCTCTCACAAACACTCCAAGCACTGCCTTGTCAGCTTTCACAAGTACCCATCCCTCGGAACCATATAACAACACGAGTAGTATATTGTTTAGTGTAATCTTGGCCAGTTGAGAGGTGGCCTTGTTTCTAAATTTCTTGCTTAAGCCCAAGAAGCCCCCGTTTGACAGTATTATTCTTCGTTTTATTTTAAAACTGCTGCCATTCGTTTCGGTTACGGCTGGGCCGAGATAGTTAAAATTGCTGACTATCTCAAACTCTGATTCGAAATTTTCTTCATTTTTATACCCTCCAACATAGGATGGGGGTATGCTAATTTCGTCATTCCGTTTGTAACATCTCGAAATATTCGTCGAAGCTCCCATAAAATAAATATATTCTTGATCGTCATGACATTTTAGGGTGATCTAGCCATGTCCGTCCGCCTTTCCGTCCGTCCGTCTGTCTGTCGAAAGCACCCTAACTTCCGAAGGAGTAAAGCTAGCCGCTTGAAATTTTGTACAAATACTTCTTATTAGTGTAGGTCGGTTGGTATAGATATAGAGCTGCCATATAAACCGATCTTGGGTCTTGACTTCTTGAGCCTCTAGAGGTCGCAATGATGTCGAACAACTGTGCCAAGTATGGTTCAAATCAGTTCATAACCTGATATAGCTTCCATAAAAACCCATCTCTGATCTTGACTTCTGGAGCCACTAGAGGCGCAATTCTTATCCGTTTTGGCTGAAATTTGACACGAGGCGTTTTGTTATGACTTCCAACAACTCTGCGGAATATGGTCCAAATCGGTCCATAACCTGATGTAGCTGCCATATAAACCGATCTGCGATCTTGACTTCTTGAGCCTCTAGAGGGCGTAATAATTATCCGATTTAGCAAAAATTTTGTACAACTGTTTTTCTCATGACCTCCAATATACGTGTCAAATATGGTCTGAAGCGGTCTATAGCCTGATACAGCTCCTCTATAAACCGATCTCCCTATTTTTCTTCTTGAGCCCCTAAAAGACGCAATTCTTATTCGATTTGGCTGAAATTTTACACAAAGACTTCTACTGTGGTCTCCAACATTCAATTCAATTAGCATAGTAATTCTTTTCTGTTATCCCTTGTTTGTCTAAAAGGAGATACTGGGAAAGAATTCGACAAATGCTATCTATGTTGGAGGGTATATAAGATTCGACCCAGCACGCATTTACTGGTTATACCCTACACCACTACTATAGTACAGGGTATTATAACTTAGTGAATTTGTTTGAAATACCCAAAAGGAAGAGAGACAGACCAATTGATCAGTATACCGATCGACTCAGAATCATTTTCCGATTCGATTTAGCTATGTCCGTCTGTCTGTCTGTCCGTCCGTCTGTCTGTCCCTCTGCCCATGTTAATTTGTTTACAAAGTACACAAATTAAGATCCGATCGTCCTCAAATTTTGTACAGGTATGTTTTTCGGCCAAGAGACGAAGCCTATTGAAATTGGAGAAAATCGGTTCAAATCTGAATATAGCTCCCATATATATGTTCGTTCGATTTGCAGTAATATTGCAATAAAATGATCATTAGTTTACCGATTTTCTCGAAATTCGGCAGGAGGGATTTTCTCTTGACTCTCAATATTAGTGGTGAATTTCATGGAAATCGGTTCAGATTTCGATATAGCTCTCATATATATATATATATATATATATATATATATATATATATATATATATATATATATATATATATATATATATATATATATATATATATATATATATATATATATATATATATATATATATATATATATATATATATATATCGCCCGATTTTAACTTCTAGAGGCACATTTATTGATACGTCTTTCATGATACGCTTTTTTCGATGACTGCCACAGTATCTGAGGAGTTTGATCGAAATCGGTTCAGATTGGATATAGCTCTCATATATTTGTTCGTCCGATTTTGAGAAATATTGCAAAAAAGTGATAATTTGTGTTCCGATTCTGTCGAAATTTTGCAGGAAGGATTTTCTTATGACTCTCGATACTACTGGTGCATTTCAAAGCAATCGTCACAGATTCGGATATAGCTGTCATATATGTAAAGGGTGATTTTTTTGAGGTTAGGATTTTCATGCATTAGTATTTGACAGATCACGTGGGATTTCAGACATGGTGTCAAAGAGAAAGATGCTCAGTATGCTTTGACATTTCATCATGAATAGACTTACTAACGAGCAACGCTTGCAAATCATTGAATTTTATTACCAAAATCAGTGTTCGGTTCGAAATGTGTTCATTCACCGTAACGTTGCGTCCAACAGCATCTTTGAAAAAATACGGTCCAATGATTCCACCAGCGTACAAACCACACCAAACAGTGCATTTTTCGGGATGCATGGGCAGTTCTTGAACGGCTTCTGGTTGCTCTTCACTCCAAACGCGGCAATTTTGCTTATTTACGTAGCCATTCAACCAGAAATGAGCCTCATCGCTGAACAAAATTTGTCGATAAAAAAGCGGATTTTCTGCCAACTTTTCTAGGGCCCATTCACTGAAAATGATTTGCAAGCGTTGCTCGTTAGTAAGTCTATTCATGATGAAATGTCAAAGCATACTGAGCATCTTTCTCTTTGACACCATGTCTGAAATCCCACGTGATCTGTCAAATACTAATGCATGAAAATCCTAACCTCAAAAAAATCACCCTTTATATCGTCAAATTTTCACCCTAAGAGCCACCGCAAGGGCGTTGTTTGACCAATCTTGTCAAAATTTTGCATAGCGCTTTTTTCGACGACTACCACATTATCTGAGAAGTTTGCTCGAAAACGGTTCAGAATTAAATATATTGGGTTGCCCAAAAAGTAATTGAGGATTTTTTAAAAGAAAGTAAATTAATTTTTAATAAAACTTAGAATGAACTTTAATCAAATATACTTTTTTTACACTTTTTTCTAAAGCAAGCTAAAAGTAAGAGCTGATAACTGACAGAAGAAAGAATGCAATTACAGAGTCACAAGCTGTGAAAAAATTTGTCAACGCCGACTATATGAAAAATCCGCAATTACTTTTTGGGCAACCCAATAGCTCCCATATATACGTTCGTTAGATATTGGGTAATTTGCCATAATGTTGCCATTTGACAACCGAAGTTTTTACAGTTTGAACGTATTTGCTCGCCGAGGTCCATCAAAATTGGTTCAGAATTTGATATAGGACCCACATCGTACTCATAGGGTAGGTGTAGGGTATTATAAACTCGGCACTGCCCTACGTTTGCTCTTCCTCACTGGTTTTATTATATACTGGGGCTGAACTGGTATTTTGTTATTTTCGAAGACCTTTGTGAACCAATTTTCTATTCTAAGTACTGATTTGCAATAATTTTGCTGCATCATATTATAATATCCTTCTCTTCAGTCAAAAGTTATGTGGGTTTTTTGAAGGGTTCTTCAAGCACTTTCCAGCAAATAAAAAAATGTTGAGAATAGGACCATAAATGCGCTTTTGGCAGCCCGAAGAAAAATTTTGTAGTAACGAAGTGACCAACTTTAAAGGCCCACCAACGGACCCCCGGGCCTTCTAGCGTCCTGAAATTTTGCACATTATTTGTTTACCACTCCAGCTATAACCGTCTACAACATGGTGATGACATCTTTATCCGTTCAAAAATGACCGATTTATTTCCACAAATTTTTTTTCATCCCACTGTGCGACGGTTGGTATAAACATTTTCTAAGAAAGCTAGGCAGCGATTAAATCTCTGGAAAACGTAACTCTAAATTCAAAAACGGCCTTTGGTTGAGTAGTTTAAAATGCATCTGTTTTAGGTGCTGGACCACAGGGAAATATGGAGTGGGCGGGATTGCAAAGTTAGGGACTACCTTGCATATTCCAGAAGAAATGAAATATATGAGTATGCCTCTAGCTGCAAGATTATGTAGCCCATTTAAACTTGATGAAGACTACCGCTTCGTTGTCCTTTGTTAGTACACAAGTTTTACTGATCGTGTCTGTTATAGCAGGCAAACGTACTGATAGACTAAAGGTTGCAAGTAATGATTTCTAGAAGTTCACGATGCGGACATGAGGAATCTATGAAATACGATGTCTGCCTGACCAGCATTGACAAGCAGAAAAGCTTCCACTTTAGGTCCTTATTTCTTCGAGCACTTGTCTGAATTAGTGGATATGAAAATTTTGAACATTCCCAAGCTAATAAGTTTTTAAAGCGATATGGCTTGTTCAACGTATATACAGGGCACAGATAATAATGTGACAAGGACAAGACGGTCGACCTTAGTTTATTTTACTCTAACTAGTTATGACAGAACATTTGTTAAACTAGCCGAAAGTAGAATTGCGTACCAAGCGCCTCGATCTTCTGCGCTCATTTTATAATCTCTTACATTAAGTTTCGAGATGTCTCCCACCACTTGATGTTTCCATCGGGCTTATGGTCGCCCTGACTTGCGTGTACCACAGTGTTTGCCTTCAAACGACTTCTTTGCTGGAGCTTCTTCATCCATTCTGATAATATGGCCTAGCCAACATAGCCGTTGTATTTTGCTACGTGTAACTATGCTATCGCCGTCATATTGTGGTTTATACGTGGAATATACGACGCCGATATTATCTAATTACTCAAACTGGTTCATATATTTTACGAATAATCTTTCTCTCAAACACTCCAAGCACTGCCTCGTCTGCTTTCACAAATACTCATTCCTCGGAAACATATAATAACGACATACGATCTTATTTAACTTATTTTATCACGGACCAGTAATATATTTTTTGTGTTCAGACCGGAGAAGGAAAAAAATGTTTTAAACTATGTAACAGAAAATGTTTTAAACTATGTAACAGATCAAATATAACCTCCAATTACTCTCTATGTGATTAAAGCTGCAAAGTTCCAAAGGGTACTCTAACGGCTGCCTCCACTCCAAGTGTGTTTAAGTGGCGCTAACCACCGATGTTGCAGCGATAATAAAGTTTCGACTTTTGTTCGAATATTTTTATGTTGCATGCCGCATGTGTGTTTGCACTAGGCTTACACAAAAAAAAATTAATTAAGAGAAAAGTTTTTGGTTTTAACTGTTTACAAACATTATTTGCTTGCAAAAGATGCCCACGTTAAGGTTAATCCCAGTTTATTTAAATCAGCGGCTGCGTTCGGTTAACGCAGACAATGAAAATATTAATTGGGGAGGAAGTCATGAAAGTTTAGTCTTTCTTGTAGGTTGGAGAACATTTACCCAAGACCAAAGAACTAGCCTTGTTTTTAATTTCAGCCCTAGGTTAAATAATTCTGTGAGAAGTGAGAAGAATCGGATGACTGAAGACTCTCTGGAATATCTGACTAATTTCACTAAGTGAATTGAAGTTAATGATTTTAACAAATTTTTTCTTAGCCAAAAGCAAGTGTACCAATGTTAAAAGTTTAGATTATATTTTTTTGCGTGTATCTTGCTTGTAATTTAGTCCATTGTGTGTTACCAATGTTATTGCTGAGTTATAATGCGTCATTGATTATTATGATCAACGGCAACTGCAGCAACAACTGGTCATATGTGGATGATTTCTGTTCATGGACATTTGGTTACAGAAGTTTTGCGGTGATATTGTAAAGTTTGCGGTTGTGGGAATTTAATATGGAATGTTTTGCATCGATTGCCGTAAAGACAAACAAACTTTTTGGATTGCATGAAAAATTATTTCAAATTAAGGCTGTTCGCCTGGGAAACGTTTCAATTAAAAAAAATGTCTTAAAATGAAAAAATTGCTGCTTCCGTTTGCATATTGTTTGTGTTTTTTTTCCACCTATTAATTTTTATACCCACCACCATAGGATGGGGGTATACTAATCTAGTCATTCCGTTTGTAACACCTCGAAATATTCGTCTAAGATCCCATAAGGAGTATATAGTCTTGACCGTCTGAACGTTCCGAGTCGATCTAACCATATCCGTCCGTCTATCAAAATCGCGATAGCGATCGAACGCGTTGAGGTAGCCGCTTAAAATTTTGCACAGATACTGACTATTGATGTAGGTCATCGGGGATTGAAAATGGGTCATATCGGTTAAGATTTAGATAAAGCTCCCATATAAACCGATCTACCGATTTGACTTTTAAAGCCCCTGGAAGCCGCAGTTTTTGTCTAATTTGCCTGAAATTTTCCAAAAAGTGTTCTGTTATGACTTTCAACAACTGTGACAGGTACGGTCCAAATCGATCAATAACCTGATATAGTTCCCAGAAACACATTTTTTATCCAGTATGGCTGAAAAATTGCTTGTAGTATTCTGTACGACTTCCAACAACTGTGTCAAGAACGGTCCGAATCGGTTTATAACCTGATATAGCTCCCATGTCGAGCTATAACATGGCTACTTAGTCCAATATGACATTTTTATCAGCTCTCAGACAAGTTCTCAAAGAGATAAAAAGCTAAAGTGAAACTACATTTGACTGCCAGTGAGGAAAACACACACAGCAGATGTTCCATAGTCTCTACTTTCTCACAGCTCAAAAGTCGTTATCTTGCAACCTTCAGTCTGTCCGCATGTTTTCCGATAAGACAGTGACTTTTCACAACAGACACCATGACTGACATTCATTCTAAAAATAGGGGAAAAATTGCATTTTTATACCCACCACCGAAGGATGGGGGTATATTCATTTTGTCATTCCGTTTGCAATACATCGAAATATCCATTTCCGACCATATAAAGAATATATATATTCTTGATCAGCGTAAACATCTGAGACGATCTAGACATGTCCGTCCGTCTGTCCGTCTGTCTGTTGAAATCACGCTACAGTCTTCAAAAATAGAGATATTGAGCTGAAATTTTGCACAGATTCTTTTTTTGTCCATTAGCGGGTTAAGTTCAAAGATGGGCTCTATCGGACTATATCTTGATATAGCCCCCATATAGACCGATCGTTTGATTTAGAGTCTTAGGCCCATAAAAGCCACATTTATTATCCGATTTTGATGAAATTTGGGACAGTAAGTTCTCTTAGGCCCCTCGACATCTTTTTTTCAATTTGGCCCTGATCGGTTCTGATTTTAATATAGCTGCCATATAGACCGATTTCTCGATTTAAGGTATTGGGCCCATAAAAGGCCCATTTATTGTCCGATGTAGCTGAAATTTGTGGCAGTGATTTATGTTAGGTCCTTCAATATTTTTCTTTAATTTGGATCAGATCGGTCCAGATTTGGATAAAGCTGCCATGTAGATCAATCTCTCGTTATAAGGATCTGGGCCCATAAAGGGCGAATTTATTGTAGATTGGTCCAGATTTGGGTATAGCTGACATATAGACCGATCTCTCGTGATAAGGTTTTGGGCCCATAAAAGGCGAAATTTGGGATAATGAGTTGCGTTAAGCTCTTCCACAACTTTCTGTAATTCAGCTCAGATTGGTCCAGATTTGGATATAACTGCCATATAGACCGACCGGGGGGGGGGGTGTGCTAAGCTAATGTAGACTACTCTGCGCGATGTGATGCAAACAATAGAGGAGTCCTTCGATGCTTAAATGTCTGCTGATGTTGTTCAGTTTTGGGTATAAAAATTGTCAACTTTGGATCTTGTTTTGTTATTGGCCCTTATATATTGATGGCGCCTTATTTAACGTATGCTCGTATATTAGACCTGCTTAGATATACTACTCGTTCATATGTTTTGTCATAACGTTTGTTAAGGTTTGACCATTTGACCGGTTTGGTATTAAAGTGGTTTAAGACACTTTAATGCCAAGATGGTCCAAACCAGACCCTATTTCGAAATAGCTAGATCGATCTTATGTCTTATTCTTATAAAAGCCGCATTTATTAGCCAAATTTTGTACAGCGAGCTGTGTTAAACCCTTCGAAGTCCATGTTGGAAACGATCTAGATAGTACTTTAGTTGATATACATAGCCACCATATACACCGATCTTTCTCTTTGTGATTTTGGATCCAAAATTAACGCATTTGTTGCACGATTTCGTTGAAATTTGGTACACTGAGTTGTCTTAGACCAAACGTTTTTTTCCGATTTTTAATCTTGAACCCATAAAAGGCCCATTTAATTCCCGATTTCTCTGAAATTTGATACAGTGTGGCGCATAAGACGCCTCGATATCCATGCCGAATGTGGTTTAGAACATTTACATTCATTTTCATTAAAAAATATAACTCTCCCCTTCTAACAGACCCTAAAACTATGCCTTCCTTTAGCCATACACTTAAACTTCTCCTCAATATTTTTTGTCTGTCTCCTAATGACGATCTCAGCAAACGTGACCGAAACTTAAGAAACCATAAAAATATTAAACGAAAAGGTTTTGCTGCGTTGAAAAATAAAACCACAAAAATGAGATGATTTTTCATCATAAATGTGGGTAGCAGACATGGCCACCATTAACAAACAAAATGGACAACGACTTGTGGAATCTTAACGCGGGTTCAAACAGCGGGCATTTAATTTCATATGCCATAAAATGGCCAAAATGAGGGTATGGTTAATATAAATTTGTTTAAAACGAAAACTGAAGTAGGGAAAAACAAAATGAGGAATACCCTCATTTTTAAGTAGAAGCTTAATTGTAATTATAATGAAGTAAAGGGTTCAGCGCTACCATGTCTTTGTTGCGAGCTGGCAGTATGAGCCGTCTTTTATGTAAAAAACAGACTTAAGTTAAAATGAAGAATAATAGAAGATTCCATTGTAAAGTTGATACCGAAATGAAACTGGGCTTGCAAAAAACATTTCCAATCTCTATCTATGAATGGCGTCAAACTTTTTTCCCACCACCATAGGATAGGGGTATATTCATTTAGTCATTCCGTTTGAAACACATCGAAATATCAATTTTCGTCCTTAAAAAGTAAAAAGGCGTTAAGTTCGGCTGGGCCGAACTTTCGATACCCTCCGCCTCGGGTATATATGTAAACCACCTTTCGTCAGAATCCGGTGAAAAATGCATAATTTATGCCCCCATAGCAGCTTTATCGAAATATGGTCCGATTTGGACCAAATCGACATGGATATTGTGTGGTCTAATAAGTACAAGTCATTGTTCAATTTTGCAGAACAAAATATTGTTTTTTTTGGTAGCCACATCCAAATATAGACCGATCTGAACCCTATACGACACGGATCTCGAAAAGCCTAACACAAGTCACTGCGTCAAATTTGAGCAAAATCGGATTATAAATGTGCCTTTTATCGGGCCACGACTTTGAATCGAGAGATCGGTCTATACAGCAGGCGTATCCAAATCTGAAACGATCTGGGCCAAATTCCAGAAAGATGTCGAAGAGCCTAACACAATTAACTGTCACAAATTTCGGCGAAATCGGACAATAAGTGTGCCTTTTATGGGCCTAAAAGCTTATCGTGAGAGATCGGTCTATATGGCAGCTATATCCAAATCTGGACCGATCTGATCCAAATTGCAGAAAGATGTCGACTGGCCTAAATCGAGAGATCGGTCTATATAGCAGCTATATATTGAAATATGGGCCGATCTGAGACAAGTTCCACAAAGTTGTCGAAGAACTTAACACAACTCCCTGTCCCAAATTTCGGCGAAATCGGACAATAAGTGTGCCTTTTATGGGCCCAAAACCTCAAATCAAGAGATCGGTGTATATGGCAGATATATCTAAATCTGGACCGAACTGTGCCAGATTGCAGAAGTATGTCAATGGGATTAATTTCACTATTTGTCCCAAATTTCGGCAAAATCTGACAATACATGAGCCTTTTATGGGCCCAAAACCTTAAATCGAGAGATCGGTCTATATGGCAGCTATACCTAAATCTGATCCGATCTGGACCAACTTGCAGAAAGTTGTCGAAGAACCTAACACAACTCCCTGTCCCAAATTTCGGCGAAATCGGACAATAAGTGCGCCTTTTGTGGGCCCAAGACCCTAAATCGGAGGATCGGCCTATATGGCAGCTATATCCAAGTCTAAACCGATCTAGGCCACATTGAAGAAGGATGTCGACTGGCCTAACACAACTCATTGTCCTGAATTTCAGCAAAATCCGATTCTAAATGTGGCTTTTATGGGCCTAAGACCCCAAATCGCCGGATCGGTCTATATGGGGGCTATATCAAGATATAGTCCGATATAACCTATCTTTGAACTTAACCTGCTTATGGACAAAACGAGTATTTGTGCAAAGTTTTAGCTCAATATCTCTATTTTTTAAGACTGTAGCGTGATTTCAACAGACGGACGGACCGATATACGCTGATCAAGAATATATTGGGTTGCCCAAAAAGTAGTAGCGGATTTTTTAAAAGAAAGTAAATGCATTTTTAATAAAACTTAGAATGAACTTTAATCAAATATACTTTTTTTTCACTTTTTTTCTAAAGCAAGCTAAAAGTAACAGCTGATAACTGACTATATGAAAAATCCGCAATTACTTTTTGGGCAACCCAATAAAAGGCACATTTATTGCCCTATGTGATTGAATTTCGTAACCGTGAGTTGCTGTCATATAGTGCAATCTGCCGAATTAGGGTCTTAAGCACATAAAATGACATTTATCACCCCACCTGATTGAAATTCGTAACCATGAGTTGCAGTAGGGTACCAAACGGAGTGTGGTCGAGATCGGACCATATTGGGATATTTGGCAGCTATATCCAAATATAAACCCATCTCCCAATTTGACTTCTTGAGTCCCTGGAAGCCTCACTTTTCATCCGATTTGACTGAAATTTTGCATGTACCGTTCTGTTATGACTTCCAACAACTGTGCCAAGTATTATCTAAATCAGTCGAGAACCTGATATAGCTCCTATATAAACCGAACTCTCGATTTCATTTCTTGAGCCCTTACAAGCCGCGATTTTTATCCGATTGAAATTTTGCATAAAGTGTTCTGTTATGACTCTCAACAACGGTGTCAAGTAGGGTCCAAATCGGTCAATGACCAGATATAGCTTCCATATTTTAGCCGAATCCATGGTGGTGGGTTACTAAGATTCGGCCCGGCCGAACTTATCACGCTTTCACTTGTATTAACCTTCTCCTGCATTTTGCGCTGTTTAAAAAATCTCACGCACCTACTTTAGAAAAAAATTTGCTTTCCCAAGGGCCTCAAACGTTGTGCAACATTCGCTATGTTCAGGCTTTTGTGCCCCCATCAATCTCTTAAGAATTCATATTTCCCCATTTCTCATAAATTATCCATAAGAATGCTCATTCAGTTATTGAGTTGAGTAATTAGATGCAATCAGTCAGTGCTTAAGCATCATAAGTCAATGTATTGTTTGGAGATTTAGTTTTTTGTTTACTTGAGTGGACCCACCAGCATTCGTTCATCCATCCATACAACCGGCAGGCAGCCTTGTATCCATTTCTCTGTTTCAAGTGTAGAAAAGAACAAGTAAAAGCGTGCTAAGTTCGGCCGGGCCGAATCTTATATACCCTCCACCATGGAGCGCAGTTGTCGAGTTCTTTACCCGACATCTCTTCTTAAGCAAAAAGTGATATAAGAAAAGATTTGCTCTGCTATTAGAGCGATATAAAGATATGATCCGTTTAGACCACTATTAAATTATATGTTGGAGACCTGTGTAGAATGTCAGCCAATTCGAGTAAGAATTGCGCCCTTTGGGGGCTCAAGAAGTAAAATAGAGAGATCGATTTATAGGGGAGCTGTATCGGGCTATAAACAGATTTAGACCATAATCAACACGTATGTTGATAGTCAAGAGAGGATCCATCGTACAAAATTTCAGGCAAATCGGATAATAATTGCGACTTCTAGAGGCTCAAGAAGTCAAGATCCCAGATCGGTTTACATGGCAGCTATATCAGGTTATGAACCGATTTAAACCTTATTTGACACAGTGGTTGAAAGAAAAAATAAAAAACGTCATGCAAAATTTCAGCCAAATCAGGTAGGAATTGCGTCCTCTAGAAGCTCAAGAAGTCAAGTCCCCAAATCTGTTTATATGACAGCTATATCAGTTTATGAGCCGATTTGAACCATTTTTGGCACACTTGTTGGATATCATAAAAAAAACATGTCGTGCAAAATTTCATTCCAATCTGATAAGAATTGCGCACTTTAGAGGCTTAAGAAGTCAAGACCCAAGATCGGTTTATATGGCAGCTATATCAGGTTATGGACCGATTAGGACCATACTTGGCACAGTTGTTGAATATCATAACATAACACGTCGTGCAAAATTTCATTGTAATCGGATAAGAATTGCGCACTCTAGAGGCTTAAGAAGTCAAAACCCAAGATCGGTTTATATGGCAGCTATATCATGTTATGGACCGATTTGAACCCTACTTGGCACAGTTGTTGGATATCGTAACAAAACACGTCGTGCCAAAATTCATTCAAATCGGATAAGAATTGCGCACTCTAGAGGCTCAAGAAGTCAAGACCCAAGATCGGTTTATATGGCAGCTATATCAGATTATGAACCGATTTCAACCATACTTGGCACAGTTGTTGGATGTCATAGCAAAACACGTCGTGCGAAATTCCATTCCATTCGGATAAGAATTGCGCCCTCTAGAGGCTCAAGAAGTCAAGACCCAAGATCGGTTTATATGACAGCTATATCAAAACATGGACCGATATGGCCCATTTACAATACCAACCGACCTACACTAATAAGAAGTATTTGTGCAAAATTTCAAGCGGCTAGCTTTACTCCTTCGGAAGTTAGCGTGCTTTCGACAGACAGACGGACGGACGGACGGACGGACGGACGGACGGACGGACGGACGGACGGACGGACAGACGGACGGACATGGCTAGATCGACATAAAATTTCACGACGATCAAGAATATATATACTTTATGGGGTCTCAGACGAATATTTCGAGTAGTTACAAACAGAATGACGAAATTAGTATACCCCCCATCTTATGGTGGAGGGTATAAAAAGAAAAATGATGAAGAGGTAGAACTTAAACATAAAATGAAACATAAACTTAATGAAAATGGTAATGAAATACCAAAAAAAAAAAAGAATCTTGAAGGAGATTTTGTTGTAGTCTTCGACAAAAAAAAGGTTAAACACTTGGACGCCTGGGCCACGAAAAACGTTGGGGTGCCACCAATCTTCGCGCCAGACATTAGACAACAAGTGCTGTATCTTTGGGGCGCCTTTGTTCTCGCTTCTAATAATAAGGGAGCAAGATTTTCTATGGCCACAAAATTAAGAATTATATTTTCCTCTCTTCAAATTTCTTTTTGGGTGATGAAAAATATTCATTTTAATCTTTAGTCTTTCATCGCGGTAATGAAGGTTGTTAGCCCTGCTATTTGCGTTGCCTGAATAGGAGGATGCTGCCTAACAACGTAGATGGAAACGTGGCAAAATATGCGGACAATTAACATATTTGAAATCTTGAATGAGCTCTGATGAGATAAATGGTCCTTAGGAAATTAACAAGTAGCAACGACAATGATTTCAAAACAGATGCTAAAGGGGTAACAAATCATATTTTAAGATGGTGGAAAGAGTAAGAATAAACAAATAAAAAGGCGTTAAGTTCGTTCGGGCCGAATCTTATATACCCTCCACCATTGATCGCATTTGTCGAGTTCTATGCGCGATATCTCTTTTTAGACAAACATAGAATATTGAATAAGAACTGTTATGCTATTGGAGCTATATCAAGTTATAGTCCGATTCGGAGCATGAATGAATGCTGAACATTGTAGAAGTCATTATGTAATATTTCAGTTCATTCGGATAGGAATTGTGCCTTGTAGGGGCTCAAGAAGCAAAATCGGGAGATTGGTTTATATGGGAGCTCTACCAAGCTATTGAACGATTCAGACCATATTAGAAAAGTATGTTGGAGGTCACGAGAGAAGCCGTTGTACAAAATTTCAGCCAAATCGGAAGAGAATTGCGCCCTCCAGAGGTTCAAGAAGTCAAGATCCCAGATCGGTTTATATGACAGCTATACCAGATTATGAACCGATTTGAATCATACTTAGCACAGTTGTTGAAAGTAATACCAAAACACTACGTGCAAAATCTCAGTTAAATCGGATGAGAATTGCGCTCTCTATTGGCTCAAGAAGTCAAGACCCAATATCGGTTTACATGACAGCTATATCAGATTATGAACCGATTTGAAACATACTTAGCACAGTTGTTGAAAGTGATACCAAAACACAAGGTGCAAAATTTTAATAAAATCGGACGAGAATTGTGCCCTCTAGAGGCTCAAGAAGTCAAGACCCAATATCGGTTTATATGGCAGCTATATCAAAACATGGACCGATTTAAACCATACTTGGCACAGTTGTTGGAAGTGCTACCAAAACACAAGGTGCAAAATTTTAATAAAATCGGACGAGAATTGCGCCCTCTAGAGGCTCAAGAAGTCAAGACCCAAGATCGGTTTATATGGCAGCTTTATCAAAACATGGACCGATTTAAACCATACTTTGCATTGTTGTTGGAAGTGCTACCAAAACACAAGGTGCAAAATTTTAATAAATTGCGCCCTCTAGAGGCTCAAGAAGTCAAGACCCAATATCGGTTTACATGACAGCTATACCAGATTATGAACCGATTTGAATCATACTTAGCACAGTTGATGAAAGTGATAACAAAACGCTACGTGCAAAATTTCAGTTAAAACGGACGAGAATTGCGCCCTCTAGAGGCTCAAGAAGTCAAGACCCAAGATCGGTTTATATGGCAACTATATCAAAACATGAACCGATTTGAACCATACTTGGCACAGTTGTTGAAAGAACAAAACACCACGTGCACAATTTCAGGCAAATCGGATAAGGATTGCGCTCTCTAGAGGCTCAAAAAGTCAAGACCCAAGATCGGTTTATATGGCAGCTATATCAAAACATGGACCGATTTGGCCCATTTACAATTCCAACCGACCTACACTAATAAAAAGTATTTGTGCAAAATATCAAGCGGCTAGCTTAACTCCTTTGAAAGTTAGCGTGCTTTCGACAGAAAGACGGACGGACGGACATGGCTAAATCGACTTAAAATGATATGAGGATCAAGAATATATATACGCTATACGGGGTCGCAGACACATATTTCGAGGAGCTACAAACAGAATGACGAAGTTAGTATACCCCCATCCTATGGTGAAGGGTATAACAATGCGTCCCAAATTTTATGAAGTTCGGTCGAAATACTGCCATTTAAGTGCAAATGGGGCGACACCTGTATATGGGAGCTATATCTAAATCTGAACCGATTTAGATGAAACTTTGCAGATATGTTAGGATCAAATACAAAACTGTCCATGCCAAATTTTGTGCAGATCGATTGAAAATTGTAGTTACTACGGCCATTTAAGTGCAAATCGGGCGACACATATATATGGGAGCTATATCTAAGTCTGAACCGAATTTGATGAAATTTTGCAGATATGTTAAGATTTGTAACACAACACTTCGTGTTGAATTTTGTGCAGATCGGTTGAAAATTGCAGCTACTACGGCCTTTTAAGTGCAAATTGGGCCGTAGCAAAACAGTCCATTCCAAATTTTGTGCAGATCGATCGAAAATTGTAGCTACTACGGCCATCTAAGTGCAAATCCGGCGATAGATATATTTGGGAGCTATATCTAAATCTGAACCGATTTTTACCAAAATCAATAGCGTTCGTCCTTTGGCCAAAAAGATGACATGTGCAAAATTTCTTGATGATTGGACAACAACGACCTGCACTTTGATTACAAGAATACATGGACTCACAGACGGACTGAAGGAGGACATGGCTAAATCAAATCAGAAAGTGATTCTGAGTCGACCGGTATACTTATCAATGGGTCTAGCTCTTCTCCTTCTTAGAGTTGCAAACAAATGCACAAATCTATAATACCCTGTACCACAGTGATGATGCAGGGTTTCAAAATTAAGTAAAGCCGCAACGAAGTGAAGAAACAATCGAAACTAAAATGAAATAAGACCTGGAAAGTGGGGGTATTATTCCAAACGAAATAAGTCCCTATTTGAAAATGAAATAATGTCAAAATAAGTTAGTAATTGAGTAAAAATTTTTCAGATATTAACGTCACTGTTTTGTTTTAAAAGTCGGTAAAACGAATTAATGTCCCAAAAATTTGGGGACATTTTTTGTGAAATTATACTCCAATTTTTGAAATGAAGTAATGACCCAAAAAAACGAAATAAATCCCCAATGGTCGTTGTTTTTTGCCAATGTATAAAAGCTTGGGGTGTTATTTAATTTTTCGTTGTGGCCCTTATTTTATTGGGGTCTTATTTCATACCGCCCAAAAAGGAGGTCCTAATCACTTGGCCTGTTCGTCAATGGAATCTTCATGAACAAAAATTTTTTCAACCATCATGTTAACTCAAAAACATTGAATAAATCATTAGAAACACAATGCCCAACCTGTTATTCTCAGTCAATTATCAACTACCATCAGAAGTAATGCCTATATCCGACTAAGAACCCCAATGCCCTTTATCAGTCCAAGACCACCGTCCAATACCAAACTTACACATTATGACAAAATAGCTCTATATTACCTTTTGTGATTACACTTTGCACAACCTCTTCTAGTCAATAGACCCAAGTGGGCTTCTTTTTGTCTTGCACTTGCAAATGATTTTTTCCATTAGCTCATGTTTTAGTAGATCTTAATTTATGTTAATTTTTCATTATTTTTCGTTATTTGCCATCAAACTCATTTTCATCTCCATGCTTTGGTAGTTGGGTCCGTTTTCTCCTTTTGTTTTCGGGTTCATGTCATTCACACTAACTCTTTCATTTTCCAATTAATATGTATCTCGACATGAAAATCTTTGAGTGAAAAATCACCGCTGCCGCTGTCCTCAACGAGGCCGCCAAAAACATATTTCACCAATTATGATAAATTGCACAAAAACAGCAGTGGCAGCAGGAGTAGAAGCGGCAGTAGGAACAGCAACAACAACAAGCATGGAAAACTAACGAAAAATGAGATGATTTGAAATGATATCCAATGGATGGCTGAATTGAAGGATAGATGGATGGCTAGCAACCAGCCAGTCTGGCTCCGGGTTGCCATCGTAAGCTTTAGCCAAGAGGATGGTTTGGATCTATTAGATCTTGGTCTTACAGGGGTTTGAGTTATAATTGATGGCTAACCAATAAGTTTTCCAGAGAAATAAAACAAAAAAATATCATACAAGTAAAAGCGTGTCATTTTCGGCCGAGCGAAATCTTGGGCATCCACCACCATGAATTCGGAAAAAAATGCACCCATGTTAACCCAGTATATATTTGAATTATTTTGAAGCAATCAAATCTGGTAGTGATTGAAACTTCAATGGTCTCAAAAAGCCATATTGGGACTTCGGTTTTTAAGAGACCTATATCTATTTCATTTTGCTGTTGAATTAAACAGCTTAGTCCAATGTGCTTTTATTTCTTGCTCCTATTTCAAAACAAAACAACAACTACACTTTAAAGAGTCTCAGCAATTGTGGTAGGTTAAATGTATCAGGGACGGCCTGTAACGATCGCAATTTCGACCTTTGCCAGAAGGCTCATCAGATTGCGATGCCAAGCAATATTGTCTTGTTTTGAAACACAAGCAAGAAATAAACAAGTAAAAAGGCGTTAAGTTCGGCCGGGCCGAACTTTGGATACCCACCACCTCGGGTATATATGTAAACCACCTTTCATCAAAATTCGGTGAAAATTTCATACCTTATACTCATATACCTCATACCGATCTAAACTATATACGACACAGATGTCGAAAAGCCGAACATAAGTCACTGTGTCAAATTTCAGTGAAATCGGATTATAAATGCGCCTTTTATGGGGCCAAGACTTTAAATCGAGATATCGGTCTACATGGCAGCTATATCCAAATCTGGACCGATTTGGTCCAAGTTGCAAAAACATGGCGAAGAGCCTAACACTAAGCACTGTCCCAAATTTCGGCGAAATCGGACAATAAATGCCTCTTTTATGGGCCCTAACCAAACTCACTGTCTGAAATTTCAGCGACATCGGACAATAAATGCGTCTTTTATGGCCCAAAACCTAAAACCTAGATATCGGTCTATATGGCAGCTATATCCAAATCTGGACCGATCTGTGCGATATTGCAGAAGTATGTCAAGGGGCTTAACTTAACTCACTGTTCCAAATTTCGGGGACATCGGGCAATTAATGAGCATTTTATGGGCCCAAAACCATAAATCAAGAAATCGGTCTATATGGCAGCTATATCCAAATTTGAACCGATCTGGACCAAATTGAAGAAATATGCCAAAGGGCCTAACACATCTCACTGTCCCAAATTTCAGCAAAATCGGATAATGAATATGGCTATTATGGGCCTTACACCATAAATCGGAGGATCGTTCTATATGGCAGCTATATCCAAATCTGGACCGATCTGAGCCAAATTAACGAAGGATGTCGATGGGCCTTACACAATTCACTGTCCCGAATTTCATCAAAATCGGATAATAAATGTGGCTTTTGTGGGCCTAAGACCCTAAACCGAAGGATCGGTCTATATCGCAGCAATATCCAAATCTGGACCGATCTGAGCCAAATTGACAAAGGATGTCGAAGGGCCTAACACAACTTACTGTCCCAAATTTCAACAAAATCGGATAATAAATGTGGCTTTTATGGGCCTAAGACCCTAAATCGGAGGATCGGTCTATATGGCAGCTATATCCAAATCTGGACCGATCTGAGCCAAATTGACAAAGGATGTCGAAGGGCCTAACACAACTTTCTGTCTCAAATTTCAACAAAATCGGATAATAAATGTGGCTTTTATGGGCCTAAGACCCTAAATCGGAGGATCGGTCTATATGGCAGCTATATCCAAATCTGGACCGATCTGAGCCAAATTGACAAAGGATGTCGAAGGGCCTAACACAACCTACTGTCCCAAATTTCAACAAAATCGGATAATAAATGTGGCTTTTATGGGCCTAAGACCCTAAATCGGAGGATCGGTCTATATGGCAGCTATATCCAAATCTGGACCGATCTGAGCCAAATTGACAAAGGATGTCGAAGGGCCTAACACAACTTACTGTCCCAAATTTTAACAAAATCGGATAATAAATGTGGCTTTTATGGGCCTAAGACCCTAAATCGGCGGATCGGTCTATATGGGGGCTATATCAAGATATAGTCCTATATAGCCCATCTTCGAACTTAACCTGCTTATGGACAAAAAAAGAATCTGTGCAAAATTTCAGCTCAATATCTCTATTTTTAAAGACTGTAGCGTGATTTCAACAGACAGACGGACAGACGGACAGACGGACGGACATGGCTAGATCGTCTTAGATTTTTACGCTGATCAAGAATATATATACTTTATAGGGTCGGAAATGGATATTTCGATGTGTTGCAAACGGAATGACAAAATGAATATACCCCCCATCCTTCGGTGGTGGGTATAAAAATGAAAGCGTGCTAAGTTCCGAAATTTGGGAACTCACCACCATGGATTCTGTTAAAAATTTATACAAAATAAATGCAGATGAAGGCCATAATTTTATTCTATTGGGTTACCCAAAAAGTAATTGCGGATTTTTCATATAGTCGGCGTTGACAAATTTTTTCAACGGCTTGTGACTCTGTAATTGCATTCTTTCTTCTGTCAGTTATCAGTTGTTACTTTTAGCTTGCTTTAGAAAAAAAATGTAAAAAAAGTATATTTGATTAAAGTTCATTTTAAGTTTTATTAAAAATGCATTTACTTTCTTTTAAAAAATCCGCAATTACTTTTTGGGCAACCAATACATACCCAACTTCTGTCAAAACCAGCAAAAATTAATGCTTCTAGAAACCGAACACGAATGATCGGGAGACTAGTTAACATTTGGACCGATTTGGACCATATTCAGCGAAGTCCTTGGATGTCATAACAGAACACTATGTGCAAAATTTCAGTCAAATCGGACAAAAATTGCGGCTTGTAATGGCTCAAGAAGATAAATCTGGAGATTGATTTTTATTGGAGCCATATCATGTTATAGACCGATTTGGACCGTACTTGGCAAAATTGTTGCAAGTCATAACAGAATACTAAATGCGAAATTTCAGCCAAATCTGATATAAATTGCATGTTCCAGGGGCTCAAGAAGTCAAATCGGGAGATCGATTTATATGGGAGCTATATCAGGTTAATGACCGATTTTGGACAATCACAGTTGTTGGAAGTCATAACAGAACAATATCTGCAAATTTTAGCTCATTCAGACAAAAAATTGCGGCTTCCAGGGGCTGAAGAAGTCAAATCGGAACATCGGTTTATATGTGAGCTATATATATAAATCTGAACCGATATGGTCCATTTGCAATCCCCAACGATCTACATTAATTGTCAGTATCTGTGCAAAATTTTAAGCGGCTATCTTTACGCTACCATGATTTCGATAGACGGATGGATATGTCTAGATCGACTCAGAACGTCAAGACGATCAAGAATATTCTTAGACGATTATTTCGAGGTATTACAATCGGAATGACTAGATTAGTATACCCCGATCCCATGGTGGTGGGTATAAAATCGCATTGGCCCAAATAAAATAATTTGTGTGAGAAGGCGCAAAAATGGGCCTGTATATATTTGCGAACCTATCGGGGTGGGATTCGTTGTGAATATTGAAAGGTACATGTGTACTTCACGTACCAAATATAAGCCAAATCTGGCAAAACTAAGGCTCCAAGAGACCTTAGTTTTTGCTAGATTTGTTTAAAATTTGGTACTTGAAGTACACATGTATCCTCCAATAATCACAACGAACCCTATCTCGATAGAGGTCGGTCTATATATATCTAGTTAGAATTCGACATGAGTATTGGAGGCAAGTGTACCAAATTTCTGCCTAATAGAATGAAAACTGAAGCTTCTCAAGGTCTCAAGATGTCAAATCCGGGCATCGGTTCATATGAAGGCTATATATCAGTTTATACCCCGTTCGGATCACACTTGGCACACGATGGAAGTCAAAATAGAAGTTTTGTGCCAAATTTCAGCCAAATCAGGCGAAAATTGAGGTCTTAGGGGATTAAGAAATCAAACCCGGGGACCGGTTTATATAGGGGATATTTCAGTTTATAGACCGATTCGGGTCATATTTGGCACAGATGTTGAATTTCATAACAGGAGGCTCTGTGCCAACATTTTTGTTACATCGAACGAAAAATGAGGCTTCTAGGGGTTCAAGAAGTCAGAACGTTTGATCGGTTTATATAGGGGCTAAAGCCGAATATGAACCGATATGACTCATTTGCAATTACCCACGACCTACAACAATAACATTCGTTTGTTCAAAATTTCGAGCGTGAAGTCAGACAGACGGAGGGACGGATATAAATTTTATATATCGCATAGTTCGATGTGCTATGGTTATGCACTGAAATAATAAATTTTAAAGATTCGAGCCAAAGATTAGCAAACAAAATTTGAAGATGTTAAAATTTCCAGCTTTTTAAGGAATCATTCCCTTTGGTGACAAATATTTTCCTTCTTATTAAACTTGTGGTACAGGGTATTAGAATTTATGCTTTTGTTTGCAACGCTAAGAAATAGACGAGCTAGACCCATTGATTATTATACCGTTTGGGTAAGAATCACTTCCTGATTCGATTTAGCTATGTCCGTCTCTCGGTACAGGTGATCAAGGTACAGGTCTTACTTGTTGTCCGATTGTCATGAAATTTTGCACAAGTCTTTTTCTTTTGTCCAAGGACGAACGCTATAGATTGCAATCGGCGTTAAGTTCGGCCGGTCCGAATTATGGCTACCCACCACCTCGGGTATATATGTAAACCATATTTTGCCATAATCCGGTGAAAAATGCATAATTTATGCCCCAATAGAAGCTTCATCGAAATATGGTCCGATTTGCACCAAATTCGACACGGATATTGAGAGGTCTAATAAGTACAAGTCATTGTTCAATTTTGTAGAACAAAATATTGGTTTTTGTGGTATCCTAATCCAAATATAGACCGATCTTAACCATAAACAACACGGAAGTCAAAAATCCTAACATGAGACACGTTGTGAAATTCAGAGAAATCGGATTATAAATGTGCCTTTTATGGGGCCAAGACTTTAAATCGAAAGATCGGTCTATATGGCAGCTATATTCAAATCAAGACCGATCTGGGCCAAATTGAAGAGAGATATCGAAGGGCCTAACACAACTCACTGTCCCAAATTTCGACGAAAGCGGATAATAAATGCGCCTTTTAAGGGCCAAAAACCTTATATCGAGAGATCGTTTCATATGGCAGCTATATCCGAATCTGAACTGATCTGAGCCAAAATATCAAAAAAAAAAAAAAATTTAAGGGTGTGACATAACTCACGGTCTCAACTTTGGACGAGATCAGATAATAGATGCGCCTTTTGTGGGCCCAAAACCTTAAATCGAGAAATCGGTCTATATGACATCTATATCCAAACCTGAACCAATCTAGGCCAAATTTAAGAAAGATGTCGAAGTGCTTAACACAACCCACTGTCCCAAATATCGGCGAGATAAATACGCCTTTTATAGCCCCAAAACGTTAAATCGAGAGATCGGTCTATATGGGAGCTATATCCAAATCTCGACCGATGTGAGCTAAATTGATGAAGAACCTCGAAAAGCCTAACAAAACTCGCTGTCCCAAATTTCGACGACATCGGACAATAAATGCACTTTTTATGGGCCCAAAATCTTAAATCGAGAGATCGGTCTATATGAAAGCTATATCCAAATCTAGACCGATCTGAGCCAAAACAAGAAGTCAAGATCCCAGATCGGTTTATATGTCAGCTATATCAGGTTATGAACCGATTTGAACTACACTTGGCACAGTTGTTGGATATCATAACAAAACTCGTCGTGAAAAATTTCATCGCAATCGGATAAGAATTGCGCACTCTAGAGGCTCAAGAAGTCAAGACCCAAGATCGGTTTATATGGCAGCTATATCAGGTTATGGAGCGATTTAAACCATACTTGGCACAGGTATTGGATATCATAACAAAACACGTCATGCAAAATTTCATCCCAATCGGATAAGAATTGCGCACTCTAGAGGCTCAAGAAGTCAAGACCCAAGATCGGTTTATATGGCAGCTAAATCAGGTTATAAACCGATTTGAACCATACTTGGCACAGTTGTTGGATATCATAACGAAACACGTCGTGCAAAATTTCATCCCAATCGGATAAGAATTGCGCACTCTAGATGCTCAAGAAGTCAAGACCCAAGATCGGTTTATATGGCAGCTGTATCAGGTTATGGAGCGATTTGGACCATACTTAACACAGGTATTGGATATCATAATAAAACACGTCGTGCAAAATTTCATGCCAATCGGATAAGAATTGCGCACTCTAGAGGCTCAAGAAGTCAAGACCCAAGATCGGTTTATATGACAGCTATATCAGGTTATGGACCGATTTGAACCATATTTGGCACAGTTGTTGGATATCATAACAAAACACGTCGTGCAAAATTTCATGCCAATCAGATAAGAATTGCGCACTCTAGAGGCTCAAGAAGTCAAGACCCAAGATCGGTTTATATGGCAGCTATATCAAAACATGGACCGATATGGCCCATTTACAATACCAACCGACCTACACTAATAAGAAGTATTTGTGCAAAATTTCAAGCGGCTAGCTTTACTCCTTCGGAAGTTAGCGTGCTTTCGACAGACAGACGGACGGACGGACGGACGGACGGACGGACAGACGGACGGACATGGCTAGAACGACATAAAATGTCACGACGATCAAGAATATATATACTTTATGGGGTCTCAGAGGAATATTTTGAGTAGTTACAAACAGAATGACGAAATTAGTATACCCCCATCTTATGGTGGAGGGTATAAAGAAGAATGTCGAAAGGTCTAGCACAACTCACTGTCCCAAATTTCGGCGAAATCGGACAATAAATGCGCCTTTTATGGGCCCAAAACCTTATATCGAGAGATCGATCTATATGGCAGCTAGATCCAAATCTGATCCGATCTTTGCCATATTGTAGAAGTATATCGAGGGGCTTAACTTAACTCACTATTCCAAATTTCAAAAATCGATAGATCGGTCTATATGACAGCTATATCCAAATCTGGACCGATCTGGACCAAATTGATGAAGAACGTCGAAAGGCCTAACAGAACTCGCTGTCCCAAATTTCGGCGACATCGGACAATAAATGCGCCTTTTATGGGCCCAAAACCTTAAATCGAGAGATCGCAGCTTCATCCACATCTGGACCTATCTGTGGCATATTGCAGAAGTATGCCAAGGGGCTTAACGTTACTCACCATCCCAAACTTCGGCGACATCGGACAATAAATGCGCCTTTTATCGAGAGATCGGTCTATATGGCAGCTATATCCAAATCTGAACCGATCTGGGCCTAATTGAAGAAGGATGTCGAAGGGCCTAACACAACTCACTGTCCCAAATTTCAGTAAAATCTGATAATTAATGTGGCTTTTATGGGCCTGAGACCCTAAATCTGCGGATCGGCCTATATGGGGGCTATATCAAGATATAGTCCGATATAGCCCATCTTCGAACTTAACCTGCAAATGGATAAAAAAAAGAATCTTTGCAAAGTTTCAGCTCGATATCTATATTTTTAAAGACTGTAATCTGATTTCAACAGGCAGACGGAAGGACAGATGGACGGACATAGCTTGATCGTCTTAGATTTTTACGCTTAACGTATTCTTGATCAGGATCGGAAATGGATATTTCGATGTGTTGCAAACGGAATGACAAAATGAATATACCCTCATCCTTCGGTGGTGGGTATAAAAATGTTTGCTTTTATATACTTTCCATCAAGAAATTTTGTTTATGGCAACCCTGAACTCACAATCTATCGGCCTAAATGGATGTATAGCTGAACGGATGGATGGATGGATGGATGGCTAAATGAATGACGGTGATAATAGTTATGGCAATGTCATAGCCGGTGCTGTTGTCCATGATAATGATATTGCTCATAATGAACATGTTTCTCCATAATGATGGCATTCCATCTGCATCTGCCCTCCCATCTCCACCATCAGCACCATAATGATATGCCCAAAATTATGGTACGTGGCCTGGGAAAGATTTTGAAGATAATGAAAAATTTAAATAATTACAAGAAATTCCACCAACTGCACATAAACAAATCGACATACACAAAATAAGATAATTTATGAAAATTGATTAAGTGTAATTAAAATTTCGACATCTGTAATTTATATCCAACAATATGTCATTCTTCCACAAAGATTTTTCAAAAATCTATTAATATGTTCCCTCTACGATGGAGAAGATCGATGGTAGTGTTTTAGGGAATTTGAACCATGATCGAATTTTAAGGAAATTGAGATAAAATCGTGACTCACAAAAGAATAAAGACGATAAATATTAAATTTCACCATATGCTAACTAAATGATTGTGGTGATTTGGGAAAATGATTGAAGTGACGACTTGTGCTTAATGGCAAACTATATTTTTTTGGGGGTAATAAATAGGGATTCGGTTAGAGACATTATAATCAGCTGACTAATAGTGAATCTATGAAATATTTGAAGAACGTATGAAGGTCATCGTAGAGCAGAGGAAACCACACCCACTTAGAACGCTGAACGCCTGCGTTCGAATCCTGGCGAGAACATCAGAAAACAAGTAAAAGCGTGCTAAGTTCGACCGGGCCGAATCTTATATACCCTCCACCATGGATCGCATTTGTCGAGTTCTTTTCCCGTCATCTCTTCTTAGGCAAAACAGAATATAAGAAAAGATTTGCTCTGCTATCAGAGCGATATCAAGATATGGTTCGGTTTGGACCACAATTAAATTATACGTTGGAGACCTGTGTAAAATGTCAGCCAATTCGAATAAGAATTGCGCCCTTTGGGGGCTCAAGAAGTATTGTAAAATAGAGAGACCGATTTATATGGGAGCTGTATCGGGCTATAGACCGATTCAGACCATAATAAACACGTATGTTGATGGTCATGAGAGAATCTTTCGTACAAAATTTCAGGCAAATCGGATAATAATTGCGCACTCTAGAGGCTCAAGAAGTCAAGACCAAAGATCGGTTTATATGGCAGCTATATCAGGTTATGGACCGATTTGAACCATACTTAACAAAGTTATTGGATATCATAACAAAGTACTACGTGCAAAAACTCATTCAAATCGGATAAGAATTGCGCCCTCCAGAGGCTCAAGAAGTCAAGACCCAAGATCGGTTTATATGACAGCTATATCAGGTTATAGACCGATTTGAACCATACTTGGCACAGTTATTGGATATCATAACAAAACACGTCGTGCAAAATTTCAGTCAAATCTGATAAGAATTGCGCACTTTAGAGGCTCAAGAAGTCAAGACCCCAGATCGGTTTATATGGCAGCTATATTAGGTAATGGACCGATTTGAACCATACTTGGCACAGTTGTTGGATATCATAACAAAACACGTCGTGCAAAATTTCATTTCAATCGGATAAGAATTGCTCACTCTAGAGGCTCAAGAAATCAAGGCCCAAGATCGGTTTATATGGTAGCTATATCAAAATGTGGACCGATATGGCCCATTTACAATACCAACCGACCTACACTAATAAGAAGTATTTGTGGAAATTTTCAAGCGACTAGCTTTACTCCTTCGGAAGTTAGCGTGCTTTCGACGGACAGACGGACGGATGGACGGACGAATGGACGGACGGTCGGACAGACGGACGGACATGGCTAGATCGACATAAAATGTCGCGACGATCAAGAATATATATACTTTATGGGATCTTAGACAAATATTTCGAGTAGTTACAAAAAGAATGACGAAATTAGTATACCCCCCATCCTATGGTGGAGGGTATAACAATTTTCAGCGGTGATTATCCCCCCCTAATGGTATGGTAGCCATGTAAAAACCTCACCACAAAGAGGTATAGCACTGCGGCAAGCCGTTCGGACTCGGCTTTAAAAAGGAGGCACCTTAGCACTGAACTTAAAATTTATATCAGACAACGCTCATTGATATTTGAAAATCTTTCCGCTATTCCTCAATGGAGCGTTCATGGGCAAATTTGCATTTCTAGAGTACACATGTGCACTTCAACTTCGCTCGTGTAAATTTGAAGTAGTCCAAGATTCGGCCCTGTCGAACTTAGCACATTTTGCAAATGGTTCACATCGGTTCAGATTTGCATATAGCACCCATATAAACCGATCTCCCGATTTGATGGATTGAGCCCTTGGCAGCCCTAATTTTTGTCCGATTGGGCCGAAATTTTGCACGTGATGTTCTGTTACGACGTCCAACAACTGTGCCAGGTACGGTCCAAACCGGTCTTCAACCTAATGTAACTCCCACTTGAGGTCTGAGTGTTATATCAAGTTCATACTCTTCTCTTAAATACCTTTCATTTGTTACCTATATTGTAACAATCGGTAAAAATTTGCGTTTGGGTGGGTTTTGGGGTGGGGCGTTCCTCAATATTATTTGTCCCCAAAGTTTAATACCAATTTCATGTACTTGGGTTACCATAAGCGTGCAAACCAAATTTCTCTAAAATCAGTCCCCCCATCTCCGAGATCTGGCCTTATTGAAAATTGGGGTAAGGAGGAGGGTCCGCTTCCCCTTCGGACATCAAAAAACGGACTACCCTTCATCCATCGGGTGATAAAACTCTTCCATCTGTGAAAATGTCATAAAAACCGATCCAACCGTGTTTAAGTCTGCAAGGTACATACAAACAAGTAAAAGTGGCTATGTTCGACCGGAAGGAATCCTGGGAACCCAGCATCATGGATTCTGCTAAAAATGTATGCAAACTAAATTCAGTTTCATTCAGTTCATAACTTTATTCTACATACCAAATAAAAGCTTCTGAAACAGAACAAAGATCATCGAGAGACCGGTTTATATGGGAGCTAGGTCAGTTTATAGACTGACTTTGACCGTACATGACACAGTTGTTGGATGTTGTAACAGAACACCGCATGCAAATTTTCAGCCAAATCGGACAAGAATTGCAGATTGTAAGGGCTCAAGAAGTCGAATCGGTAAATCGGTTTATATGGGAGGTATATCAGGTTATTGATTTAGACCGGCACAGCTGTTTGGAAGTCATAGCAGAATTCTACATGCAAAATTTCAACCAAATCCGCCAAATTTGCGTCCTGTAATGGCTCAAGAAGTCAAATCTAGTGATGGGTTTATATGAGAGTTATATCAGCATATAGACCGATTTGGACCGTACTTAACAGCTTATAAACCGATTTGGACCGTACTTAACACAGTAGTTGGATGAAGAGAAGAGAATACTACCAGCAATATTTCAGGCAAACCGGACAAAATTAGAGTCTACCAGGGGCTCAAGAAGTCAAATCAGGAGATCGGCTTAAATGGAAGCTATTTCCAAATCTGAACCCATAGGGTCCATTTCCAATCCCCAACGACCTACATCAATAGCCAGTATCTGTGCAAAATTTCAAGTTGCAAGCTCTACGCGTTCGATCGCTATCGACAGATGGACGGACATGACTGGATCGACTCAGAACGTCGTCGCGATCAAGAATATATATACTTTATGGGGTCTTATTTAAAGATGCTTTACGGCAGGCTTGGGATCTGTGAATCTAAAAAGATGGGACATCAGAGGAACTCCTCAAAGAGGTGCACTAACTCCTCTTCTTTGGAATATTGTCATTAACAATATATTATTGTCTCTGGAATAAAAAGGCGTAAAAGTGGTCGCGTATGCTGATGTCGTGGCAATTGCGGTTAGGGAAAAGTTTCCCAACACTCAAAGAGATATACTTCAGGAAGTCTAGGTCTAGGCGAAATTCCGTGCAAGACAGAAGTAGTTTTTTTCAGCATTCCATACAAGTTACCTGCTGTGGCACCTGTCTCCTTGAAAGGAGAGAATATTCCATTTACAGAAAGCGCAAAATACCTGGGTGTTTTGGTGAACAGGAAATTAAACTTCAAATCCAACATTTTGGAAAGGGTAAGAAAAGCTACTCTTGCCCTAAAAACTTGCAAGAGAGACATTGGGGAAAGCTTGGGGTTTAGACCGCGTGCCATGCATTGGGTATATACTGTAGTTGTCAGACCTATAATGCTATATGGTGTTGTGGTCTGGTGGACGGCGCTTCAAAAGTCCACGTACTGCTCAATACTTAATCGGATCCAAAGGATGGCTTGTCTGCGTATCACAGCCGCACTGAGGACGACACCATCTGATGCACTGAATTTAATGCTACATCTTATGCCTCTGGACATTGTGGCTAGACAAATTGCAGCGACCACTGACGTGAGGTTAAGGGAGCTTTATCACTGGTCATGTGGCGGCTACGCGGACGCTGTTCTTGATACAATATCCGATGTTCCAGGCACTGTGGATTACACCCTACCTGAGCCGCTTTCTGATAAAAAGTTCTGACTACTATTCCTGATAGAACCGATTGGAAGTTGCATAGATTTCTATACGGATGGTTTTAAACTAAACGAGGGTGTACCCTAAAGATCTAGAACTGGTCATATCGAAATGGTTAGCCGACCACTGCAGTGTGTATCAAGCAGAGATCCTTGCAATTAGGAAGTGGTGGAATGGCTAAGATATAATGTCATTACGACGATTGGTATAAATATCTCCTCAGACTGCCATTAAATCCCTGGAGAACGTATTTGTGAATACAAAAACCGCCCTTGACAGGTCACTATCTAATCGGAAAACGTGCTGACAGACTGAAGATTGCCACCAACGACTTTTGCAGAACCTGTGAGAACATCGAATAAAAAGAGTCTATAGACTCACACACCTCCCGTGTGTATGTCCCGCACTAGCAGTTCCACTTTAGGTTCTTATTTCTGTGATAACCTGTCTGATTTTGCGGATGTGAACATTCGCAAGTTGTTGGGCTTTTTAAAGCGATCTGGAAGGTTCAACGGTAGGAACTAGAAGGCATTTTCCTACCACTGATCCTGTGGTATCACAATAGACGAAAACGTCTAAGTGAGTCTGATGACAGACAGCCACTTAAATCTAACCTAACCATGGTCTAAATCGGTTGATAACCTGATATAGCTATCATATAAACCTATCTCCTAATATGACTTTCTGAGAATCTGGAGGGCGCCATTATTACTTAATTTGCCAGAAATTTTGGGGGTGATGTTTTTCCATAACTTCTAACAGCTGTGACAAGTACCGTCCATATCGGTCAATAATATGATATAGCTTATATATATTTGAACAATTAAAAGCGTGCTAAGTCTACATACCAAACTTCTGTCAAACCTGCAAAAATTAAAGCTTCTAGGAACCGTACAAGAATGATCGAGACACCGGTCTACGTGGGAGCTATATCAGGTTATAGACAGATTTGGACCGTATTTAGCACCGTTGTTAGAAGTCGTAACAGAACACCACATGCAAAATTCAGCCTAATAGGGCAAAAATTGCGGCTTATAAAGCTCAAGAAGTCAAATCGGGTAAT